>NC_085027.1:1270478-1351431 GCF_963692335.1 Osmerus eperlanus
GCCGGGCAGATGGCTCGCTGCTCGCCACTAACCAACGCTAGGCTGACCCCTCACCCCCCCTGTGTTTATGTTGTCTATATCTTTAGTGGCGTTTCTGCCTTTATTATTATTTAGTAGAGAGTTGAGAGAGAGAGATGTGGGTTTTGTACCTCTGGTAAAACCATCAATCATGTAGCCTTTTTTGAATCCTGCCTTGGCCCTTTGCTGCATGTCTTCCTCTCTCTCCCTCTTTCTCTCTCTCTCTCCCTCTCTCTCTCTCTCTCTCTCTCTCTCTCTCTCTCTCTCTCTCTCCCTGCCCTTCCTGTCACAACTCACTTAACAACTGTCCAATAAAGCATGGAAAGGGCCAAAATCTATATTAGAAAAGATGAGGTGTGTGAGGGCTCTGGCGAAACCCAATTAAGGTGTTCAATAATGAACGGGGATTTTCAGTATGTGGGACGTTTCTCACCTCGGGCCGTGTTCTGACAGACAACTACTCTGATCTCACGCCATCTCCGGCCGGCGCCACGGCGCCACGGAGAAATCTGCCGGCTGCTCCTCTCTCCCTCCTCTGATAGGAGTTAGTTCTGCTGTCAGACATCTTTGTTTCCTTACTGATTTTCTTCAGTCGGTTTGGTCTCTGTGGAACAGACTAACACGTGTTCCTTTTCTTTGTTCGAAGTCTGCAGCTCAAACACAAGATAGAAATACTTCAGTCCAAGACCGGCGGCCAATCAAATGCAAGCGTCTGTAATTCAGCGAGTGGTTCACAACTATCCTCTATTCTATTGGTTCTGATATTTCAAATGTTCTCTTCCTCATTTCCTGCTCTGAGAATGATTGGGCTTCTATGAATGTGTCTCCTCAACCTCTTACACAGTTAGATACTGGCGTATGTGAGGCGTTGTTACAGATTAGGATAGATACTCTCTCATCACTCTCTCTCCTTCCCTCCCTCACTTTTTCTCTCTCTCTCTCTCTCTCCCTCCCTCTCTCTCTCTCTCTCTCTCTCTCTCTCTCTCTCTCTCTCTCTCTCTCTCTCTCTCTCTCTCTCTCTCTTTCTCTCTCTCTCTCTCATCACTCTCTCTCCTTCCTTCCCTCCCTCGCTCTCTCTCTCTCTCTCTCTCTCTCTCTCTCTCTCTCTCTCTCTCTCTCTCTCTCTCTCTCTCTCTCTCTCATCACTATCTCTCTTTCCCTCCCTCGCTTTCTCTCTCTTCGCTGTCTCTCTCTGCTCTGGCAGGAAGAAAGTGAGCGGTGAAAGATTTGGGCCGTGTCAGAGTTTACATTTCAGCAGCTAGTGTCATTTTACGAGCCAGTGATACAGCATTCCCCAAAACCCTGCACCAGCCGCCAGCACAGGAAGTTAATCAGGCAGGAAATATGTAAGCGAGCTGAAGAAGAACCAGGGCCCAGGCTGGTGTGTGTGTGTGTGTGTGTGGGGGGGGGGGAGCGGGGGAGCGGGGGGCAGCAGCTTAACGCTCTCAGCCTCTTGCTTGCAAGGCTATCTCTCAGCCAAAGCTGCCTGTGTACTGCTAAGACACTGTGACACAGTGTGATAATGACGTTCTAAGCTGCAAGTTTTAGCATGAGAGACTCCACAGAAACTGGCTTTTTCACCCTGAACAGAAGCTCTCTGATCCAGCTGGGAAATGGCTTTAAATGTGTCCAGTCACACCCACGTGGAAACGTTGGTCCCCAACTAATACCTGTTGAAAGGCACCCAGGTCTCAGCCCCCAGTAACGTCAAACTGTCTTCAGACTTTTTTAGCGAAAAACCCCCCAGCTGACTTTGTTTTTTCTTCTACAGGTTTTTTCTTCTACAGCTTTGGAGTACCACAACCTGAACACCTCCATGTCCACTAGAGACTTCTGGGTAATCACAGGTAAGAATCCCATCCCTTCTACCATTGGCCCAGTGGTGGCGTGCGAGAAACAGAACCATCACATTCCAGCAACTATCGTCTTTCTCCTATACTGCGCTTGTTGTTGCATGTGAAAATCTCAACTTATTTATACTCCTACAGTTCACTTTTAAATAATTTAGGATCTACTGACAACACACCTCCAGTAGTCTCATCTCTGTGTAACATTCTGTGCTATTTAATGTGAAGCTAACTTGTTAATAAGTGTTATTGAAATATGGGTGATTGTATCAAGGATAATATCATTGTTGTATTTTCATGTGACATCAGGTTACTACATTGATTAATTATGTTGATTAGTGTTTGCGTGCGACATGGTAATAGCACTGATTGTGTTCTGTAGAGAAAATGTTTTGAGATGTCATATCCTTATGTCGCTGTGATACTAGGTGCGTTCGACTTCATGCAGCGCCGGCGTCGCCTGCAGCCGCCTGCAGCCCGGCTGACTTGAAGCAGCCAATGGCATTCTCAACTTCAAGGCAGCCGGCTGCAGCCGGCTGTCGGCGCCGCCGGTGCTGCATGAAGTCGAACACACCTAATCACAGGGGTTAGGCGTGGCTAACAGGGGTTAGGCGTGGCTAACGGGGTAGGCGTGGCTAACGGGTAGGCGTGGCTAACGGGGGGTAGGCGTGGCTAACAGGGGTTAGGCGTGGCTAACGGGGGGTAGGCGTGGCTAACGGGGGTTAGGCGTGGCTAATAGGGGTTAGGCGTGGCTAACGGGGTAGGCGTGGCTAACGGGGGTTAGGCGTGGCTAACGGGGTAGGCGTGGCTAACGGGGGGTAGGCGTGGCTAACAGGGGTTAGGCGTGGCTAACGGGGGTAGGCGTGGCTAACGGGGGTTAGGCGTGGCTAATAGGGGTAGGCGTGGCTAACGGGGTAGGTTTGGCTAACGGGGGTTAGGCGTGGCTAACGGGGTAGGCGTGGCTAACGGGGGTTAGGCGTGGCTAACGGGGGTTAGGCGTGGCTAACGGGGGGTAGGCGTGGCTAACGGGGGTTAGGCGTGGCTAACGGGGGGTAGGCGTGGCTAACGGGGGTTAGGCGTGGCTAATAGGGGTTACGCGTGGCTAACGGGGTAGGCGTAGCTAACGGGGGTTAGGCGTGGCTAACGGGGGTTAGGCGTGGCTAACGGGGGTTAGGCATGGCTAACGGGGGTTAGGCGTGGCTAACGGGGGTTAGGCGTGGCTAACGGGGGGTAGGCGTGGCTAACGGGGGTTAGGCGTGGCTAATAGGGGTTAGGCGTGGCTAACGGGGTAGGCGTGGCTAACGGGGGTTAGGCGTGGCTAACGGGGTAGGCGTGGCTAACGGGGGTTAGGCGTGGCTAACGGGGGTTAGGCGTGGCTAACGGGGGTTAGGCGTGGCTAACGGGGTAGGCGTGGCTAACGGGGGTTAGGCGTGGCTAACGGGGTAGGCGTGGCTAACGGGGGTTAGGCGTGGCTAACGGGGGTTAGGCGTGGCTAACGGGGGTTAGGCGTGGCTAACGGGGTAGGTGTGGCTAACAGTGGTTAGGCGTGGCTAACGGGGTAGGCGTGGCTAACGGGGTAGGCGTGGCTAACAGTGGTTAGGCGTGGCTAACGGGGTAGGTGTGGCTAACAGTGGTTAGGCGTGGCTAACGGGGGGTAGGCATCCCCCCCTGCATGTCGCTTTAGATAAACCTGTTCACCTGTGTGTGTGTGTTGATACAGTATGAGTGTGTGTGTGTGTGTTGGTACAGTGTGTGTGTGTGTCTCAGGTCTGTAGCGATGTCCTCTCTGTCTGCTGTCTCCATGGAGGGGCTTGTCAGTGTGAGTGTATGTGGCGGGGTTAACCCCGTGCTTGCTGGAGCGGGAGATGGGGAGCAAGGTCAGGCTAATGGGATTTACTTCCTCTGAACAAGATAAATAACCAGGGCTCCTGTCTCTCCCCACAACCCCCCTCTGCTCCTGCTGTTCTCATCCATCCCTCCCACAATGCATTTACCTCCCCCCCCCGCTCTCTCTCTCTCTTTCTCCATCTCACTGTTCTCTCTCTCCTCCTTCCTCCTCCTCTCACTTTGGCTGATGTCCTCCCCTCTTCCCCATCAACCCCCACCCCCCTTTATCTCCCCTTCTCTCTCCCCCTCCCCTCCTTCCTGCTCTCTCTCTCCTCCTTCCCTCCCTCCACCCACCCCCCTCTCCCCCTTCCCTCCCTCCCTCACCCACCCCCACCTCCCCCTTCCCTCTCTCCACCCACCCCCCTCTCCTCCTTCCCTCCACCCACCCCCCTATCCCCCTTCCCTCCACCCACCTCCCCCTTCCCTCCCTCCACCCACCCCCCCTCTCCCCCTCCGCAGTCATCCAGGATGTGTCCAACTCCTCCCTGGGGCTCCAGTACCAGAGCTTTGCCAGTCTGATGGAGCAGAGGCTGGCTGAGCTGTTTGTGTTGGCCGGGCAGCAGGGCACACGCCTGCGGAGGGCCACCACCATGGAGCGCTACACCGTCCAGGTGAGAGGGGGCAGAGCTGGGACGGCACCCCAGCCAGGGGGGCCTCTTCCTGTGCAGCACAGACACCCAGCTAGGGGAGGCCTCTCCCTGGGCAGCACAGACACCCAGCTAGGGGAGGCCTCTCCCTGGGCAGCACAGACACCCAGCTAGGGGAGGCCTCTCCCTGGGCAGCACAGACACCCAGCTAGGGGAGGCCTCTCCCTGGGCAGCACAGACACCCAGCTAGGGGAGGCCACTCCCTGGGCAGCACAGACACCCAGCTAGGGGAGGCCTCTCCCTGGGCAGCACAGACACCCAGCTAGGGGAGGCCTCTCCCTGGGCAGCACAGACACCCAGCTAGGGGGCCTCTCCCTGGGCAGCACAGACACCCAGCTAGGGGGCCTCTCCCTGGGCAGCACAGACACCCAGCTAGGGGAAGCCTCTCCCTGGGCAGCACAGACACCCAGCTAGGGGAGGCCTCTCCCTGGGCAGCACAGACACCCAGCTAGGGGAGGCCTCTCCCTGGGCAGCACAGACACCCAGCTAGGGGAGGCCACTCCCTGGGCAGCACAGACACCCAGCTAGGGGAGGCCACTCCCTGGGGTCCCTCTTGCTCTTACAGGACGATACTGGTCTGTGTGTGTGTCTGTGTGTGTGAGTGTCTGTGTGTGTGAGTGTGTGTGTGTGTGTGTGTGTGTGTGTGTGTCTGTGTGTGTGTGTGTCTGTGTGTGTGAGTGTCTGTGTGTCTGTGTGTGTGTGTGTCTGTGTGTGTGAGTGTCTGTGTGTGTGTGTGTGTGTGTGTGTGTGTGTGTGTGTGTGTGAGAGGAAGCAAAAAAATTAGCTGGATGTTGTTGGCTTGCTTCCATTCGTAAGCCATGAATTATGTGGAAAAACACGACAGAAAGCGAGCATTAACACACACGCACAAAAAAACACACACACACTGACACACACACAACACTCTGTTTGAGGTAATTAGGGGTATTTTAGACGTATTATCTACTAATTGCTCATCAAATAAGCCAGAGGTTGACTGTTTTAGAGGCAGCTTGTTGCTGCTCTCCGCACCATTTTAAGTGTTTGATTTGGGAGAAGTGGGTTAAACACACAGGCTTTCCTCATGCTGCGTCGCACTCGCTCTCTCTGTCGCTCTGTCGATTCTCTCACTTAATGAAATCTATTATTTAGAAACATGCCTGGTGATGATATACTCCATATTCTACCCTACACTATACTATAATTCTATTAAAAACGTTTGTTTTCTGTGGTGAGATATGCTTTGTGAAAAACCTGACAGTTGTGTAACCGGCCGGTGTACTAATTCTGTAGTATGCTATGTTATGCTACGCTATACTACGTTACGCTAGTCACTGACACAGTATGTTATGCTACGCTATACTACGCTACGCTAGTCACTGACACAGTATGTTATGCTACGCTATACTACGCTACGCTAGTCACTGACACAGTATGTTATGCTACGCTATACTACGCTACGCTAGTCACTGACACAGTATGTTATGCTACGCTATACTACGCTATGCTAGTCACTGACACAGTATGTTATGCTACGCTATACTACGCTATGCTAGTCACTGACACAGTATGTTATGCTACGCTATACTACACTACGCTAGTCACTGACACAGTATGTTATGCTACACTAGTCACTGACACAGTATGTTATGCTACGCTATACTACACTACGCTAGTCACTGACACAGTATGTTATGCTACGCTAGTCACTGACACAGTATGTTATGCTACACTAGTCACTGACACAGTATGTTATGCTACGCTATACTACACTACGCTAGTCACTGACACAGTATGTTATGCTAAGCTAGTCACTGACACAGTATGTTATGCTACGCTATGCTACGCTACACTAGTCACTGACACAGTTGTGAATTTCCCAGATGGTGGGGATCCGGTGGGTGTCCGGGACCAGGAACCCCGTGGAGATGACCTACTACGTCCAGGAGAACGGCGTCCCGCTAGCCGGCACCACCGCCGCCAAGGTGCTGAACACTGTGGACTCCCAGACCATGGCTCTCACCCTGGGATACTTCATCCTGCTGCAGGCAGACCGTACGTATGGCTCTCCCTGTCTCTCTCTCTCTCTCTCTCTCTCTCTCTCTCTCTCTCTCTCTCTCTCTCTCTCTCTCTCTCTCTCTCTCTCTCTCTCTCTCTCTCAGTGTCTCTCCCTCTCTCTACCTCCCTCTCTCTCTCTTCCTCCATCCCTCTCTCTACCGCCCTCTCTATCTCCCCCATCTCTCTACCTCCCTCTGTCTACCTCCCTCCCTATCTCTACCGCCTTCTCTCTCTCCCCCTCTCTCTACCTCACTCCCCCTCTCCCTCCCTCTCTCTCTGTCTCACTTTCTCTCTGTCTACCTCTCACTGTTTCTACTTCTCTCTCTTTCTCTCCCTCTGTTTCTCTGTTTCTCTCTCTTGCTCTCTCAGTTTCTCTCTTCTAATTTTTCTGTCTGCCTCTGTTTCTCTAAGTCTCTCTGTCTCTTCCTCTCCATCCACCAACTCCTGATGAGAGGAACAGAAGAGAGACTGCTGGGCTGAATACTAAGAATGGAGAGAAGAGGGAGAGAGATGAGAGAGGAAGATGTTCCAGTAGATAGAGAGACAAGCAGAGACAATCTCCTCCTCCACATGATCTCTCTGATGTGCTTCAGACCGCATCTCCCCCTGTAGAAGAAGAGAAGGAAGGAGAGAGAGAAGAAGAGAGAGCGAGCATAAGAAAGTGTGTGTGGAGAGAGAGAGGGAGAGTGTGTGGGGAGAGAGAGAGAGATAGTGTGTGGGGAGAGAGAGAGAGATAGTGTGTGGGGAGAGAGAGAGAGATAGTGTGTGGGGAGAGAGAGAGAGATAGTGTGTGGGGAGAGAGAGAGAGATAGTGTGTGGGGAGAGAGAGATGGAGAGTGTGTGGGGAGAGAGAGATGGAGAGTGTGTGGGGAGAGAGATGGAGAGTGTGGGGAGAGAGAGATTGAGAGTGTGTGGGGAGAGAGAGATGGCTGTGAAGAGGGTGGAACAGAGACAGAAACACAGAGATACAGAGAGGAGGGATACTGGTACAATCCTTATGGTTTTTCAAACACTCCAAATAAACCAGGAATAGATCTAATGTGTGTGTCCGCACATGTGTGTGTGTGTGAGCAAGCTGAGGTTTCTGTGTTTCTCCAGACAAAGTGTGGTCTTCACACTATGCTCTCAATGACCCATGCATATGTACACACTCCACACACACACATACACACGCACACACACACACACATACACACATACACAGACACACACACACATACACATACACATCCCAAACACGTGTGTTAAGTTGCTCATTTCTCATCAGCTGTGGTCAAGAACCCGCCTAACAACCTGTGGATCATCGCCGCGGTGATGGCGCCCATCGGCGTGGTAACGGTCATCATCCTCATCATCACCGCTGTGCTGTGCAGGAAGAACAAGAGTGACTTCAAGGCTGACGCCGTTGGCAACCTTAACCCCCGAGCTAAGGTTGGCACACACACACACACACCACACACACACACACTGCAAGCCAGAGAGATGCTGAAACCCTGTCTGTTTCTGTTTGTGTCTTCAGACGGTGTATCGCAGGGATGTGGGCTACTATCACCAGGTACCTTCAGCTCACACACACACACACATACATACACACACACACACACACACACACACACACACACACACACACACACACACACACACACACACACACACACACACACACAACACAAACACAAACATACATACACACACACACACTACCACACGCACCCACACAAACCCTCGCACTCACACCATCCCCCAAAAAAGAAACAGCAAATGTTTACTCCTCGATAGGTCTGCAAACGCCTTTGTAAACCGAGATTTGTTAAAACGTTTGTTAACCGAGACTGTGGGTCAAGGTTTACAAATCGTTGAGGAGACAAAGCGTTTGCTGACCTGTCGAGGAGTAAACATTTGGTTTCTTATATACTACAACAATACGTGGGAATATCACAAATCAAACAGGTCGAATCTGGAGCAGACGCCATGTTGTCAGAGCACTCAGCTGCACTTGCGCTGGTGATGTCACTACATCTCCAAGGCAACATATCAACAACATCAATTTGTCTTCTGTCTGCTTCAGATACTTCTTTAAAACGGGAAGCGATTGCGGGGCGTTTGCGGACCTGTGCAAAAACCATATTTGGTTGTTTTAGTTTTTTGGGGCAATTTAGGCTACTTTGTTGCCGAGCAGATGCCACGTTGTTAAGGTCAATGGCTACATCTCCAAGGCAACAGCTTGTTGCTAGGTCCATAAAACCGTTTATTTACCTCTGCGAACTTTCAGGAGGTATATAAACGGTATTATTAACTTTTGAGAACGTCTTCTGGACCAATAGGAACAGCGTATTGGTCCAATTATTACACTAGTATATAAGAAACACATTTAATTGACTTGATATCAATTTCATTTCTATCCTCCATGTAGAATGTAAGTTATTATAAAGCAGATCTATGTTCCATGTAGAGTGTAAGTTATTATAAAGCAGATCTATATTCCATTCCAGCTGTCTGCAGTTCTGTCTGGGATCAGTAGGCTAATGGGCGACCTTGTTCAGCTGCTCTCTGACAGCTAGTTTGTCCTGCCGTCGTAAACACAAACAGGAGTGTAAAGAAATGCCGTGGCGAGTTAAATTGATTTGCTGTTTTATTGTTTTATTTTCTTAGGCCTGGTGAACTTCAGTGTGTGAAGGACTGTGTGTGTGTGTGTGTGTGTGTGTGTGCGTGTGTGTGTGTGTGTATGTGTGTGTGTGTGTGTGTGTGTGTGTGTGTGTGTAGTTGTGTGTGTGTGTGTGTGTGTTTCGGAAACATTTGCCCTAAATTGCAACAGCAAGGTCAAAGGGTCTCCTCTAAAGCTCGAGGAAGTAGGTTACTGACAACACACACACACACACACACACATGCATACACACACACACACACACACACACACACACACACACATGCATACACACACACACACACACACACACATGCATACACACACACATGCATACACACACACACACACACACACACATGCATACACACACACACACACACACACACACATGCATACACACACACACACATGCATACACACACACACACACACACACATGCATACACACGCGTCACGTACACACACACATGCATACACACGCGTCACGTACACACACACATGCATACACACACACACACACACACACACACACGCGTCACGTACACACACACACACACACACACACACTATCACTACATCTAACTATGGCAGATCCAGGCTAATGCCTGTACTGTGCTTCACCTTGCTATCCTGGGAGAACTCAGTATGTTTACGGTGCTGTAGTGTTCAGTACGTTTACTGTGCTGTAGTGTTCAGTACGTTTACTGTGCTGTAGTGTTCAGTACGTTTACTGTGCTGTTGTGTTCAGTATGTTTACTGTGCTGTAGTGTTCAGTATGTTTACTGTGCTGTAGTGTTCAGTATGTTTACGGTGCTGTAGTGTTCAGTATGTTTACTGTGCTGTAGTGTTCAGTATGTTTACTGTGCTGTAGTGTTCAGTATGTTTACGGTGCTTTAGTGTTCAGTATGTTTACTGTGCTGTAGTGTTCAGTATGTTTACTGTGCTGTAGTGTTCAGTATGTTTACTGTGCTGTAGTGTTCAGTATGTTTACGGTGCTTTAGTGTTCAGTACATACAGTATTAACATCACATTCTGAGGCAGCATGAAGGCCTCTGCCTGTTCTGACCTGCTTCAGTGCTGGGCTCTACATACACTATCTGCTTACTTCATGTTAAGCACTCAACCTCTTCATGTAATCCTGTTGGGTGTAGTTCAGTGATTAGAGCGTATAACTGCCAGCCGTTAGGTGTATGGTTCAAATCCCCTCTGTAGATAGCATCTGCTGAGATATGATGAGCTCTTTGACAATGTCACTGGCTCTGTGTGATTTGAAGTGTGCAATGAGGAGTTGTTAAGTCGTAGAAATGATTTTTAAATGCCTTTGTAGACTGTGTTTTTGTAAAGCAAGGCTTTTCCAGATTTTTCCGTATCTCTCTCTCCTCCCTCCCTCTCTCTCTGTCCATCTCACACACACACACACACACACACACTCCAACCACACACACACTCCCAAACCTCCAGGGTTCTCCTGGTAGATAAGAAGTAACAAGGAACAATATTATGATGGAGGTTTCTGATACCTGTGTGTGTGTGTATATGTGTGTGTGTGTGTGGCTGTGTGTGTACGTGTGTGTGGCAGTGTTTGTGTGTGTGTGTGGCTGTGTGTGTGTGTTTTGAGGGATGAGACTCTTGGTAGGGCTAGACAGATGCATAAGGTTATGCATCTCATACTAATAGTATCCCCCTCTGCTCTCAGTGTCTCTCTGGTTCCCTCCTCTCTGGTCTCTCCTCTCTGGTCTCTCCTCTCTGGTCTCTCCTCTCTGGTCTCTCCCCTGGTCTCTCAGTGTCTCTCTGGGCTCTCCCCTGGTCTCTCCTCTCTGGTCTCTCCCCTGGTCTCTCCCCTGGTCTCTCCTCTCTGGTCTCTCTCCTCTCTGGTCTCTCCTCTCTGGTCTCTCCCCTGGTCTCTCAGTGTCTCTCTGGGCTCTCCCTTGGTCTCTCCTCTCTGGTCTCTCCCCTGGTCTCTCCCCTGGTCTCTCCTCTCTGGTCTCTCCCCTGGTCTCTCAGTGTCTCTCCTGTCTGGATCTTTTCTGGTCTCTCCTCTCCTTGTCTGCAGAGATAGCATGTGGTCTCTTACCTCGAACAACCTGCAGATCCCTGCCTGCACTCTCAGTCTGAATGTGTGTGGGTGTGAGTGTGTATGTGGGTGTGAGTGTGTGTGGGTGTGAGTTTGTGTGGGTGTGTCATGCCTCCACTCTCAGCCTTAGTGAAAACACTTGCTACACCTCAGCCTGAGAGTGTGTGGTTCAGTCGAGGGCAGATTGACTCGATAGCTTGCAGAGGAGCAGTGACCTGTGGCTGACAGACAATGACAGAGTGTAGAAAGCACTTCTGAATCTTTTACGAATACGTGAGTGTCTTTGTGTGTGGGTGTGTGAGTGTGTGTGTGTGTGTGAGCATCTCTGTGTGTCTTTCTCTGGGTGTGTGTGTGTGTGTTTGCATGTGTGTCTGCGGTATATCCTTGGCCCTTGCTGTTATATTTAATTTTGGGAACATCTTGTGACAGGTGAAGCAGATAATACGGAAGCATCTCTTTAATCTTCTGCAGCTAAACGCTTTCAAACGTCTGACTGGATTGAGCTGGATCTCAAGATGTCTCTGTCCTGCTGAGGCGTTTATAGCAGCTGGAAAAAGAAGGATTTAAAGATTCTCTTGGTGAAATCAGTGTTTACAGAGTTCAAGGCACAGTGTCGTCCATTAATACATGCAGCAATGTTCTCTAAGTCTTTTAAGATCACTGAAAAGCTGCATGTTTAATTCGGCCATTAAAAGATCGCCTGCCAGGCGGCCCACAGTCCAAAGTCAGTGTGTGTTCAGTATATATGTGTAAGACTATCGGGCGTATTCAGCCCTGGCCTTCTTTAACCTGTTTTCTACCTCACCCCCACCGCCAACCCTCCCTCACCCCCACTGCCAACCCTCCCTCCCCCTCCAGCCAGTCCAGGGGTTCGACTACGCCAAGCAGCACCTGGGCCAGCAGGGCGGTGACGACGAGGCCTCCCCTGTCCGTGGGGAGACCCTGGCTCTCGCCCTGCCCCTCCGCGACACCCCCCTCACCCTGGCCAAGACCCTCAACCAGGAGGGCTCCACCTGCAGGAAGACGCTCACCTCCGGCCTCCGCAAAAGGTAGGCAGCACCTGGGACAGCCCAGTGGTTAGAGCACATGTTTACAGGTGATTTACTGCAGGTGAAGAGGTCTCAGGTTCAATTCCCCTGCTTTGGATGAAAGCATCTTTGAAACTAAAACAGGACATTTCGTGACATTAAATACGCACCGTGATACCAGGCAGGACCTGAAGGATACTTCTGTCCTTCTCATCATCCACTGTCTCGACCCAAACCCATTCAAACCCATTAGGTGATAAGAGCTCTCTCCAGCAGGTGAAGGGATATGATTTGCATTCTCCTCGAGAAGAGGAGCTCTAGTGTGCTGTCTGGGTCTCGGTTTCCACTGTTTCATGCTATTGTACTTCAAATCTAAATTTGGCAGCCGGGAAGGTTTTTTCTTTTACAGGAAGGCATTTGCACCGCCATTGTGCGGCTGTGGCTCAGGGGGTAGAGAGGGTTGTCTGTTAATCGCAAGGTTGGCGGTTCGATCCCCGACTCCTCCTAGGTCATGTGCCGAAGTATCCTTGAGCAAGACTCTGAACCCCAAGTTGCTCCCGATTGGCAGGCCGGCACCTTGCATGGTAGCTCGCTGCTGTCGGTATGTGTGAGTGAGAGTATGAATGGGTGAATGAGAGGCAAACATTGTAAAGCGCTTTGAGTGCCGCTAAGGTAGAAAAGCGCTATATAAATGCAGTCCATTTACCATTGTCACACCCACTCACCCAGAAAAAATAGAAACCTTATCTCTGAATAATATAAAGGGCTTTAGTGAGGTCCTCTGGGGATTATTATCTGTTGAATTGGGCGTTGGAGTAAGAGTCAGTTTGCTGATGTCAGGTTTGAAAAGGTGTGGAGTGTGTTCCTCCCCGGGGTATTGTATTAGCTGCCTCTGACATCACTTCTGGGCCTAGTGGGAGGGTTAGCATAGGTGTGGGTTTAGATCGGTGGTTAGAGCATTTGACTTCAGATGAAGAGTTGTCAGGTTCAACTGCGGTAGTCTACGTCACTGTGGATGATGCAGAGATTCTGTTTTTTTTCAGTTTTCCTTCTCCTCTCTTCTCCCCTACCAACACCCTCTCCTCTCTCCCCTCCCCTCCCCTCCCAACACCCTCTCCTCTCTCCCCTCCCCTCCCCACACCCTCTCCTCTCTTCTCCCCTCCCCACACCCTCTCCTCTCTTCTCCCCTCCCCACACCCTCTCTTCTCCCCTCCCCACACCCTCTCTTCTCTCCCCTCCCCACACCCTCTTCTCAAACTAAACCTCTGAGTAGTTAGCGACCACGCTTAATCATGCTGAACGGTTTCTTTGGAAGACAAGTAAAGGGTGCCGTCTTTCATGCACGGCGCAAAACAGGATTTATTCAGTTGACATTTACAGGGTGCAGAATGGAGGAATGAGGGGTGGGGAGGGGAGGGGGGAGGGGGTGAAGAACTATGAGGGGTTTGACGGGGAGGGGGGGTTGAGGTTTACATTTTCTAAATTGAGCGATTGAGCAAAAGGAAGTCACCATCCATCTCTCTCTCCCTGGTGTGTGGGCGTGTTGTTCTGTCTTGATGATATGAGGGCAGACGTTTGCTGAGTTGACAAAGTCCAGCTCTGCTATATCACACAGTGTGACCCCCCTTATAACCATCGCCTCACACACACGCTCACACACATAAACACATGCATACACGCACACACTCACACACACACTCAGACACATAAACACATGCATACACGCACACACTCACACACACACACACTCACACACATAAACACATGCAAAGACGCACACACACACACTCACACACACACACAAACACACACATACACACACACACACGCTCGCACAAACAAACATACACACATAAATATCCCCTCATTGACAGAGGGGAGGTGGTGTGAATGAGCTCTGTACACGCAGTGTGTGTGTGTGTGTGAGTGTGTGTGTACACGCTAGCTGTTAGCAGCTTTTAATCAAGCGCAGTTTGAGAATCGCCCGAGGCCTCGCTCTCTGAGGCCTCACTCTCCGTCTCCCCTGCTTTGGAGATTTGTGTTTCACTGAGTCGGAAAATAAATGACGGCGTCTATCGTCAACACCACGATGCAGTTTGTACGGCCCAGTGGAGGGGAAGCGGCCAAACAGCAGCAAGTCAACGCCTCTCGTAGACTGCAGAGAGAGAAGGCCTTCCAGACACATCTAGAAACATGCAAATGAAAGTCATAAAATACACACAGACATATATATATATACACACACACTGTACACACACACACACACTGTACACACACACACACACACACTGTACTGGGTCTAACAGGACTAACCCTGGGTCTAACAGGACTAACCCTGGGTCTAACAGGATTAACCCTGGGTCTAACAGGACTAACCCTGGGTCTAACAGGATTAACCCTGGGTCTAACAGGACTAACCCTGGGTCTAACAGGATTAACCCTGGGTCTAACAGGACTAACCCTGGGTCTAACAGGATTAACCCTGGGTCTAACAGGATTAACCCTGGGTCTAACAGGACTAACCCTGGGTCTAACAGGATTAACCCTGGGTCTAACATGACTAACCCTGGGTCTAACAGGACTAACCCTGGGTCTAACAGGACTAACCCTGGGTCTAACAGGATTAACCCTGGGTCTAACAGGACTAACCCTGGGTCTAACAGGACTAACCCTGGGTCTAACAGGATTAACCCTGGGTCTAACAGGACTAACCCTGGGTCTAACAGGACTAACCCTGGGTCTAACAGGATTAACCCTGGGTCTAACAGGACTAACCCTGGGTCTAACAGGACTAACCCTGGGTCTAACAGGATTAACCCTGGGTCTAACAGGACTAACCCTGGGTCTAACAGGACTAACCCTGGGTCTAACAGGATTAACCCTGGGTCTAACAGGACTAACCCTGGGTCTAACAGGACTAACCCTGGGTCTAACAGGATTAACCCTGGGTCTAACAGGACTAACCCTGGGTCTACCAATAGAGGCTAACCCCAAACTTCCATGTCCCTTAGAAGGACAGGAGGAGGAGGAGGGGGAGGGGGGAGAGGACTTAACCGCTGTCTGAGTGGGATGAGCCCGGCGCTAACCGCTGCTCCTGTTGCTATGGTTACTCTAAGCAGGTTGCCGAGCGAGGACGGTTCCGTCATCAGTAACGAATCAGAGAGGCTGAACTCTGGAAGAGGCTCCACGCTGCAGAAAGTCACAAAGGAGGAGAGGAACAAGAGGAACGGTGAGCACACACACACACACACACACACAAACACACACACACACAGCAGTCTACTCAGCAGTAACCAGAGAGGTGGACCTGATGAATATGAATGAGACAGACAGTGTGCTGACATGATATTGTCTGTCAGTGTGTCACACACACACACACACATACACACACACACACACAGTCAGATATACATACATATACACGCACAGAGAGAGAGAGAGAGAGAGAGAGAGAGAGAGAGAGAGAGAGCTGAAAGGTCACAACGTCATCCTGATCATGATTCCCTCGTGTGAGAACATACGTCAGAAGTCACATGGTTATGTGTCTAAACTGGACAGAAAATAATATAAATCGACAGGAAGGGTTAGGAACTTCAGCTCACAGATCATTCACACGGTGAGTAAAGAGCTCAGTGTGCCACTTGTCCAACTTACTGCAAAAGTATTAAGTAAACGACAGAAATGTCCATTTAATTCAAATACTCCACGTATAAGACAATAACGTCCAAAACCACATATCTAACCACAACTAGAACGAAGATCTTTTTACTGGTCGAAAATCATGTTTTCATGTTCTGATATTTGAACATGATTGAAACCTTTATTTTGGATGTTCTGTTGTGTGTGTTGTGTCAGATCCGTACGACACCTCCTCCGGGTCTCTGCAGCTCATCTCCATAAAGCCCCTGGGGGCGGGGCCTCCTCTGGGGGCGGGGCCTCCTCTGGGGGCGGGGCCTCCTCTGGGGGCGGGGCCTCCCCTGGGGGCGGGGCCTCCCCTGGGGGCGGGGCCTCCTTACTCTCACCCCACCTCCTCCGAACGCAGTCAAGACTCTGCCATCGTCAACGGAGAGGTCAGACACACACACCCACTGGCATGGTGCCCCCGACACACCCACACAAATACACAGAGAGAGGTTAGACACTGACATGGTGCCCCCGACACACCCACAAACTCACTAGCTCCCCCTCCCCCCAGGTGAACCTGGCCCTGAAACAGAAGTCAGACATCGAGCACTACAGGAACAAGCTGAGGCTGAAGGCCAAGAGGAAAGGCTACTACGACTTCCCCTCAGGGGACGACAGCGCCCGCGGCCTGGGACTGAGGCACGGGGGCCCGGGGGCCGAGCCAGGGGGCCCCCCGGACACCCAGGATGACCGGGGGTCCACCTACGTCAAGTCCCGACAGAGGTGAGAAGGGGAGGGGTTGAGGGAGGGGTTGGGGGAGGAGTTGGGGGAGGGGACGGGAGATTAGATTATATTTGACTCAATAGTATTTTAGGAGTGGGGAGGTGGGTTAGGGTTAGTGGAAAGTCATGTGGGTAGAAGGACATGTAATATGACGTTGCCCCTGCCTACATGGATGCATTATGTGAATGGGTCAAATCTACAGACAAGACACACATACCTGCATATATACACACACCTCCACACACACACACCTCCATACACACACACACCTCCATACACACACACACCTCTATACACACACACACACACACCTCCACACACACACACACACACACACCTCCATACACACACACACCTCCACACACACACACCTCCATACACACACACACCTCCATACACACACACACACCTCCATACACACACACACACGCCTCCACACACACACACACCTCCACACACACCTCCATACAAACACACACCTCCATACACACACATGCCTCTCTCTCTCACACACACCTCTTCTCTCCTCTCCCATGTCCTCTCCTGAGGATGATGATGCATATGATGATGAATGTGATGAGGAGTAGGATGATGATGATTGACATGGATCCTCATCAGACCTTGGATTGGATATGCTGCATTTGAGCTTGTCCTGATATGGTCAGTCTGAAGTGCTGGACGGCATCTGATTGGCAGGCACTCGCAGGTGAGACAGCCAGCCTATCGCAGCAGGCAGAGCCTGAACAGCCCCAGTCCTGGAGGGACGGAGATGGACCTGCTGGTCATGAGGGAACGACCCCGGAGAGGCATCCGCAATAACGGCTACGACGTGAGTCTCTACCCCACACTGAGTATCTACCCCACACTGAGTCTATACCCTGAGTCTCTACCCCACACTGAGTCTCGACCCCACTCTGAGTCTATACCCTGAGTCTCTACCCCACACTGAGTCTCTACCCCGCACTGAGTCTATACCCTGAGTCTCTACCCCACACTGAGTCTCTACCCCGCACTGAGTCTATACCCTGAGTCTCTACCCCACACTGAGTCTATACCCCTAGTCTCTACCCCGAGTCTCTACCCCACACTGAGTCTCTACCCCGAGTCTCTACCCCACACTGAGTCTATAGCCCACACTGAGTCTATACCCCACACTGAACCTCACCCCTCAACATCACCCCTCAACATCACCCCCCATCCTGAACATCAAACATTTTTGAAAGAAAGGTTAGAAAAATAAAAAAGTTATCAGTTTGAAAGGTTGAAAAAAAAAAATGAAAAAAAGTTTCAAAAGGTTGAAAAGATTTTCAAATTTCAAGAATGGTTAGAAAACATATTTTTGAAAAACTGTTTTTAAATGTGGGATTTTTTTTCGAAAGACAGTTTCGAAAGGTTAGCAATAATATTTTTGAAAGAAAGGTTCAACTATTTTGGAAAGGTTGAAAAAATATTTTCAAATTTCAAGAAAGGTTACAAAAAATATTTTGGAAAGGTTAAAAAAATATTTAAGAAAAAAAGGTTTGCAAGGTTGGAAAATATTTTCCCAAAAATATTTTGAAAGGTTAAAAAAAAAATTGAGAAAGAAAGTTAGAAGAAATATTTTGCAATGGTTGATAAAAAAGCATAATTGCTGAGTACATGATGAGAACTCTACAATACTCTACTGTGCTGTTCTCTGCTTTAATCTACTTTTTTAGGCTTTTCTGTTCTTTTCTCCTCTCACTGTGTGTGTGAACTTTTACCAGAGTCTTTTTAAACATGAGATTCTGTACTTCTACTTGAGTGAAGGATGTGTGTACTTTTGCCATCTCTGCTGAAGTGTACAGAGAAACGGAACCTTTACCTTTACTTGTTCAGATGGAAAGAAAACGCGAGACTTGATCTTGACCACATCAAGGTAGAGAAAAACCTGTGATGATGGATGTCTAGAGAATAACAAGCACAACCTGACAATTTTTCCTCACAGCCCAAAATAATAATAATAATTGTTCTCCTCACATATCTGCTGGGAGGCTGTTGCCGCGGATACAGAACCGTGTCGATGCGTGTGGAATACAGAGTTAAGACAAGCAGCCTGGAGACGTCTTCAAGGCTGCAAGAAAAACTATGTGATCTCGGCTGGAGTTTTTCCACTAACTCACCAGACACTGAAGGTAGACTAGGTCTTTTCTACAGGCCGACACGCCCCGACGAATGGTGGTGTTGTTTTCATCTGTATAAACAAATTGGAAAAACGCAGAGCGGAAATTATCCTCACACATAGCCAGTAACCATCCGGACGCAACTCTCATCCCTACATCTCCCTCCAAACCCTCTCACTCCTTTTCCACCTCCCGACCTCACCCTTCTCTCCCTCCACCTCCCTCTGTCCCTCCCCTCTCTCTCTCTACCTCCCTCTCTCCCTCCCCTCTCTCTCTACCTCCCTCTCTCCCTCCCCTCTCTCTCTACCTCCCTCTCTCCCTCCCCTCTCTCTCTACCTCCCTCTCTCCCTCCCCTCTCTCTCTACCTCCCTCTCTCCCTCCCCTCTCTCTCTACCTCCCTCTCTCCCTCCACCTCCCTCTCTCCCTCCCCTCTCTCTCTACCTCCCTCTCTCCCTCCCCTCTCTCCCTCCCCTCTCTCTCTACCTCCCTCTCTCCCTCCCCTCTCTCTACCTCCCTCTCTCCCTCCCCTCTCTCTACCTCCCTCTCTCCCTCCCCTCTCTCTACCTCCCTCTCTCCCTCCCCTCTCTCTCTACCTCCCTCTCTCCCTCCCCTCTCTCTACCTCCCTCTCTCTCTCCCTCCCCTCTCTCTACCTCCCTCTCTCCCTCCCCTCTCTCTCTACCTCCCTCTCTCCCTCCCCTCTCTCTCTACCTCCCTCTCTCCCTCCCCTCTCTCTCTACCTCCCTCTCTCCCTCCCCTCTCTCTCTATCTACCTGCTGTGGGATGGGAACAGGGCTGCCCTGCAGTTACCCTAACAACAGAGTCGGAACGCTAAAAATACAGTTCTGTAGGTCTACCTCCACCCCTCCTCCAACCCTCCTCCACCCCTCCTCCAACCCTCCTCCACCCCTCCTCCAACCCCCTTCACTCCTCCTCCTCCCTCCTCCTCCCCCTACACCTCCTAAGCCGTCCGTATTGATTAGGAAGGGAATACGGACGCCCCAGGCCACATCACTGCGGAACCACGGCTCCGCCTGTCCATGTTGCGGTGGGGACTGATTTATGAGGCGCGCTGCTCAGCGTCTCCAGCGGCTCTCCTCGGCTCGCACAGGAAGTAGAACAGCCTCTGCTCATGTTCATTTATCACAGAGAGAGAGAGAGGGAGGGAGGGAGAGAGAAGGAGAGAGAGAAGGAGAGAGAGGGAAGGAGGGAGGGAGAGAAGGAGAGAGAGGGAAGGAGGGAGGGAGAGAAGGAGAGAGAGAAGGAGAGAGAGGGAAGGAGGGAGGGAGAGAAGGAGAGAGAAGGAATGAGGGAGGGATAGAGAAGGAGAGAGAGAAGGAGAGAGGGAATGAGGGAGGGATAGAGAAGGAGAGGGAGAAGGAGAGAGAGGGAAGGAGGGATAGAGAAGGAGAGAGAGAAGGAGAGAGGGAAGGAGAGAGGGAAGGAGGGAGGGATAGAGAAGGAGAGAGAAGGAAGGAGGGATAGAGAAGGAGAGAGAGAAGGAGAGAGAAGGAATGAGGGAGGGATAGAGAAGGAGAGAGAGAAGGAGAGAGAAGGAATGAGGGAGGGATAGAGAAGGAGAGAGAGAAGGAGAGAGAAGGAATGAGGGAGGGAGAGAAGGAGAAGGAAGGAGATGTAAGAGGATGAAGGGAGGGGGAGATGGAAGGGAGAGCGAAAAAGAGAGAGAGAGAGCCGCCTGGGCAGAAAAGGATGGAGAGATTAAAGAGAAGGAAGAGGTGGAGGAAGGAGAGAGAGGAGAGATTTAGGGAAAGGGGGATATGGGTGGAAAGGGAAAGTCTTGTATGTAATATAAAGATATTAATGTGGATGAGAGAGAGAGAGAGAAAGGAGAGAGAGAGAGAGAGAGAGAGAGAGAGAGAGAGAGAGAGAGAGAGAGAGAGAGAGAGAGAAGGAGGGATAAGTACACACAGACCTCCAGAAATTTGCCGCAGTGTTTAATTACTTGTCTGTAATTTGCCGAGATTGTTTATTGTCACTATAAATCTGGGGGGTGAGAGGAGACAGCAGCTAGATAAACAAACCTCAGCGCTGTGGACAAATCTGCCCCCCCACTCTGCAATCTGCCCCCCCACTCTGCAATCTGACCCCCCCACTCTGCAATCTGCCCCCCCCACTCTGCAATCTGCCCCCCCACTCTGCAATCTGACCCCCCCACTCTGCAATCTGACCCCCCACTCTGCAATCTGCCCCCCCACTCTGCAATCTGCCCCCCCACTCTGCAATCTGCCCCCCCCAAGCTCCCCCCAAGTCCAGATGATGTATTCCTGCCCCTGCCCCTGCCCCCCTAGCCCCTGCCCCCCCAGCCCATCTCAGGCTCTCTGTATCCAGGACAACGCCATGTGGGTGACACGCTGAAACGATGACTCATCGACTTGCTGGGTCAATAAGGGACTCTTAATTCCTCATTCCGCCTTCACAGGAAGGATCAGTGGCGTTCCCGCAAGTCATTAACGGGACTTTATTTTTTATTTGTTTTATTTGTCCTGTTGTGACACTTCGCCTGTAAATAAGCAGTCCTGTCTCCTGGTGCATGGTGGGATACTGGCCTCCAGGGGGCAGTGTGAGTCTCTAACGCAGGGCTCTACAACCTAGTTCCTGGAGAGTTACTTGCCTGTAAGTAGCTCCAACCAAACTTAATTGACTGGATTCAACACCAGTTACCTGATCAACCACCAGACCTACAGACAGGTAGCACTCCAAGAACAGGGTTGGAGACCACCGCTCTAACCTGTGTGTGTGTGTGTGTGTGTGCGTGTGTGTATGTGTGTGTGTGGGTGTGTTTCTCAGACCGAACCAGAGCTGATCGAGGAGACCAACGTGGACCGTCTGACGGGGCCGCGGGGTTACGTGTACGGCCGCGGGGTCAAAGGTCACTCTGAGACGTCCACCCTCAGCTCTCAGCCCTCCATCGACGAGGTGAGGCAGCAGATGCACCTGCTGCTGGAGGAAGCCTTCAGCCTGGCGTCTGGGGGGGCGGGACACCCCCCCTCCGGACGCCACCACCATCCCCACCACCACGGCCACTACAGCCCCGGCCCGCCCCCCCTGCCCTACTCGGACGCCGTCACCAGCGCCCCCGGGACCGTGAGCAGGGGGCGGGGCCTGCAGTGGGTCCCCGCCTACGGAGGAGACGTGTACCAGTGCAGCCTCCCCAAACCAGTAAGACACCTCCTCCCCAAACCAGTAAGACACCTCCTCCCCAAACCAGTAAGACACCTCCTCCCCAAACCTGTAAGACACCTCCTCCCCAAACCAGTAAGACACCTCCTCCCCAAACCAGTAAGACACCTCCTCCCCAAACCAGTAAGACACCTCCTCCCCAAACCAGTAAGACACCTCCTCCCCAAACCAGTAAGACACCTCCTCCCCAAACCAGTAAGACACCTCCTCCCCAAACCAGTAAGACACCTCCTCCCCAAACCTGTAAGACACCTCCTCCCCAAACCAGTAAGACACCTCCTCCCCAAACCAGTAAGACACCTCCTCCCCAAACCAGTAAGACACCTCCTCCCCAAACCAGTAAGACACCTCCTCCCCAAACCAGTAAGACACCTCCTCCCCAAACCTGTAAGACACCTCCTCCCCAAACCAGTAAGACACTTCCTCCCCAAACCTGTAAGACTGGTGTAACTAATGTAGCCATGGCAATGTACAAGGAACATGGTATAGCTTTTGTAGTCATGGCAACGTACAGGGAACATGGTGTAACCGATGTAGCCATGGCAACGTACAGGAAGCATGGCGTAACGGATGCTGCTATGATGACAGTGTGTTAGTCACAGTGTGGTAGATGGTGTAACTGATGTTGCTATGACGACGTACAGCAGCTGTGTCTGACTGTTGTGCCCCACAGGCCTTCCGCTTCACCCAGCTTCCTGACATGGCCCTGGGCTCCCCCCCGCCCCCCATACCCCCCCGCTCCGGAGCTCAGCCTGGAGCTGTGCTCAGACGGTGACAACACACACACACATGTAGACACACACACACACAAACACACACACACACACACACACAGACACACACACACCCACATGTAGACACACACACACACACACAGACACACACACATGTAGACACACACACAGACACACACACATGTAGACACACACACACACAGACACACACACATGTAGACACACACAGACACACACACACACACACAGACACACACACATGTAGACACACACACACACAGAAACACACACACCGATGCAGACACACACTCCTAACCTGCAGGTCACTTTGAAAACGGTCTGACATCCCCTCAGGTGAAATGACCACACTATCTCCCCAGAACTCTTACAATGCTCCATAAAACTGACATTTAAAGGGACACAATCTCCAGGTGAATGTTTGAATGCTGGATCAGTGCATTGGAAGATGACATGAATATCAATGAGCAGCAGATATGTTTATGGGACGTTGCTGCCTCCTTGTGGTTAACAAGAGGAACTGCGTGTTTGTCCTATTCAAGTCAGAGTAGGGGAGCCAAAATACTTTATAGAAACTATTTGAAATACCCATCTGTGCTCGATTGATCTTGTCTGGCACAGTAGGACTAGTGGGCTTAGTTAACCCTTAACCACACACTCCAGACAGACCTGAGCAAACGCTCACAGCTCAAATACAGAAATTATACATTTTGATTGTTGTGTGTGTGTATGAATCTTTTGTTGTTTTATTATGATTGTTGTTATATAAATTCAATATTATATGTATATTTATTTTGATATATATTATAATCCTGTCACTGTCAGCTCCTCGTCTGACCTGGGCCCCAAGGCCCGGGTGTCAGAATGTTCCGTCACTGACATGGCCCAGTCCAACCCCTACCCCCCCCTCTCCAGAGGCACCCTGCCCTGCAGCACCGCAGACCAGCCCATACCCAACTACTCAGGTCGGTGGGAGTGGGGGTGTGTGTGGAGGGGGAGCGGGGGGGGGGGGGGTGGGTGTGTGTGTGTGAGGAGTGGGAGGGGGGGTGTGAGGGGGGAGGAGGGGTGTGTGAGGGAGGAGTGGGGGTGTGTGTGAGGGGGGAGGAATGGGGAGGAGGGGTGTGTGAGGGAGGAGTAGGGGTGTGTGTGAGGGGGTAGGAGGGGTGTGTGAGGGGGAGTGGGGGGGGAGTGTGAGGGGGGAGGAGGGGTGTGTGAGGGAGAGCGGGGGTGTGTGTGAGGGGGGAGGAGGGGTGTGTGAGGGGGAGCGGGGGTGTGTGTGAGGGGGAGCGGGGGGTGTGTGAGGGGGGAGCAGGGGTGTGTGAGGGGGAGCGGGGGGGTGTGTGAGGCTCTTTCCAGAGACAAGCTCCTTGAACAGAGACAGTAACCCTCCTCCTTTCCCACGGCGACAGGAAACCCCATGACAGCCGTGTACGCTATCCCAGCCTCCAGGCCTGGTTACCCGGACTACCTGGTGTCCTCGCCCTCCTCGCCCCCCTCCTCCTACCACAGCCCCTCCTGGATGTCATACCCCCCTGAGCCCGACGAGGTGCCCCCCCCACAGTGGGCTGACTCCGTAAGACACACACACACACGCATGCACACAGACACACACACAGACACACACCAGGGGAAGCACCATCCTGCTCCAGGTGTAAGGGTTAGGGTCCAAAGGCAGGTAGTTGATCTGAAGTTCCTCTATTTAAATCCCTGAAGCAGACAAACAAGTGCATGCTCTATTACACTGCACGATGTGTATGTCCCTTTGGATAAAAGCTTCTGCTAAATTAATACAATTTTAATAAAAAATGGAAATGTTAAGACTGCATAAGTCACAGATCCAAGTGTATTTCCTAATACATTTTTTGATCAAGAACCAGTTTCTGAAGATGAATGTCTGTCCAGCTCCTTGTATCGTACGTGACCTGATGTTGCAGACATTTTAGATCAAACTCAGGGACAGTGACCTGAAAGAGTTCAAAATGACCCTTGAACCTTTGAACAGGAGACAAGGGGGTAACCTTCAATTATGCACCAGTCTCTCTCTCTTTCTCCCTCTCTCTCCCTGTCTACCAGTCTCTCTCTCTCTCCCTGTCTCTCTCTCCCTGTCTCTCTCTCTCCCTGTCTATCTACCTCTCCCTGTCTCTACCTCTCCGTCTCTCTCTCCCTCTACCTCTCCCTTTTTCTCTCTCCCTCTTCCTCTCCTTGTCTCTCTCTGACACCAGTCAGGTTCCATTCTCCCTGTGTTATTGCCCTTGTGACCCTCCCCCCTCCTCTGCACTGGACTGCTTGTCTGTATGGAATGACGTTTGTTTCCCTGTTTGTCTGCCTGTTTCAACCAGGTGCCTTCACATACTGGCTTTTTACAGAACCAGTGTCATTTAGAAACCATTTGCTGAACTGAGTTAATGGCTGGGCGCTGAGTGGACACAGCAAACCACCGGGGTAGTTGAGCACATTTCCTAAATGAACACTTCCTTCTTTTTGTGATTTGTTTTTTTTTCTTCATTTCCAGTCTTGTTGGTCGTTGTCCACCCAGGCAGTCATGCACATTTCACGTCCCGTTTGGAAAGTAAACCATGGCGGACTGTAAGCAGTGTTTGAATGACCAGCCGATGCTACATGCTACATGCTACAGTCACTGACCTTCTCACAGACCAGCTCATGCTACATGCTACATGCTACAGTCACTGACCTTCTCACAGACCAGCTCATGCTACATGCTACATGCTACAGTCACTGACCTTCTCACAGACCAGCTCATGCTACATGCTACAGTCACTGACCTTTCAGTTCCTCTTATTTCTGTTCCGTTGTGGTGGGTGTGGTGCTTGTGTGTGCTTGTGTATACTTTCCCTGATTACTAGTTTGAAGATATTTGAGTGCTGGTGCAAGAGAGATGACGCTCGCTCAGCAGAGGATGCAATAGTTGTTTCTAGAATAACTGACAGTTTGTCTCCTGTTGTGTGGTTGAGCAGCAACAACAAAAAAGCAGGTGTTTTTTTTCCTGACACCCTCCCCCCCTCCCTCTCCTCTTCTCCCTCCCCCATCTCCTCACCCCTCTCCTCCCTCTCCTCCCATCTCCCCTCTCCACCCTCCTCCCACCCTCCCCCTCTCTTCCAGGTGCCCCTCCCGGGGTATGTGGAGGCCTTCCCCCACCCCCGCTACCCCCAGGGCACAACCCCCAGGCTGCCCCTGCAGTACAGCCAGTCCTCAGAGGCGCCCCCTAGCCCAGAGCCTGCCACTCCTCAGGAGAGGCTGCCCGACCTGGGGGAGCCCATGGACGGATTCTCCCTCGGCAGCCTGTCCACCTCCGCCCTGGTCCTGGCCATCCGGCAGGAGGTGGCCAAGTTGGCCAAGAAGCAGAGCGACATGTTTGAGTTCCAGGTGTGATTCTTGCCTCCTGCGCCCCCTTGGTGTTTGGAAGGCGGTACTGCATGGTGGTCCTCTCCAACAAGCTCTGACACCAGAGCCTGGGAATCTGAACTCTGCTCCCTGGGCACTTGTATAGTAAGACTGATCGAAGGTTATTTTAATTCTTCTCTGTCTTCTTTCCCATCTTTTTTTTTATTTCCTCTGTCATCCTGGGGAAAGACCACTCTTTCGGAATATGCACCCTGATGCATATTCTGGGATTCTAGAATTACTGAAGAGTAATGTGTTCCGTCTCAACCTGTCAATCATTTCAGATCAGTTCTCTGTAGTTTTGTTACTTTGTACTGTAGATAAGTCATTAAGACATCTTAAGAACTGCTAACGTGAAAGATGGCGGTTTCTGTCAAGCTGTTGAGTACAATTGATGATATGTTTTCTGAAAGACTGAAAGGAGAGAAAATGGATCGCGGTGTAATAATAGTTTTCCTTCAGCAGAGACTTTTATCAAAGTGAGAAACAGAGAGGAGATTAGATGCTGTCACCTCTTGATCTGAAGTCACATGCTCCACCGCTGAGCTATGCCAATCTCCAGTGTACATACAAGCATGTCCAGAATATGGATACCATGTCACTTGTCCTTCAGACCCAGCCCAGTGAGAAGAAAGTATCTGTGTTTGTGACAGGGAAGCTGCTACATCTATTTAGTTTCAAACAGAGGCTTGAAAAGCATTGTTAGGCCATAGGTTTGGAGAGGTTTGGTCTTCAACACTTATCTTTGTGATGACTGTTCCAACGGTACACGTTCTACAACGATACGAATGATTAGCGTTTGATGTCGTCGTTAACGGCTAAATCTTAACTTTTAACGTTGAGTAGTGAAATACTGCATAAGTGCACTTCATTCAGTCGAAATACAAAAAGTGAGTTAGCAAAGAAACCCGTTGGTGAATACAGAAAGGAAAGGTCTGTCCGTAGCTTAGTTTGTTTCGAACGGAATGTAGACACGCGATGTCCTTGCAATGCACGCGATGTCCTTGCAATGGCTTCCTGGGACAAGTCCAGCAGGACTGATCGCCATGACAGCCAGGAGCGCATGAGCAGCAACTAGAAGGCCACTCTGAGAGAAGTCGTCCGTCTCGCCCTTCTCTTCAGCCCTGTTATTAATGCAAATGACCGTTTTGATTTTTTACGAATACCTTTTTTTTTAATCATATAAAAACTGTACATATAAAAAGTTGTGTTTGTTGTGTTTGTTCGAGATGCACCGGGGACAGGCAAAAAACACCACCTGGTGTGTGTGCGTGCGCGAGCGTGTAAATATGTGAGTAATGTCTTAATTCCCGACTGTGTGTCTTTTCTGTCCAGCGTTTCTTGTGCTGCTGGATCAGATAAGGCCCAGGGTTGAGGTTATATCTTACCATGTGCTGTACCACAAAACTTTTCTGTCTAGAACCTGTATAGATGCTGACGAGCTTTGTAAATTAAACATCTTTCACATTATAACGGTGGTTTATTGATCTGAAGACTAGAATGGAGAACGAGATGGCGTGATTTGAAAGTGAAATGCTAAAGATGCTGACCGATGAATTGTTAGCGGGTTGTGGACCAACAATTTTATTCTGTGAAAATAAACAATTACTGATGGATGTCTGTGGGCATAGTCTTTTCATAGTCGGGTGTCAAGCTCATTTTCTTCTTTTTAGCTGTTTTACTTTATCATACTGAACGTTGCTCAGGAAGGCATCTATGAAGGACATAGAGAAACATTTTCTTATTAAAACACGTACATTTGACTGCTCTTTCAACAGAAAACAAATACAAGACATTCATAAGACCTACATCTTATTGTATCAAAGCTCTCTCCCATCAGCGTTACAAGCTCTATCTCTTTGAGTCGAATGTCCAACTCGCAAATATCGTCCTCTTCACTCCAGCGTGCGGAGGGACCCCCGGCACCGGGGCTAAACACATCCAGCGGCTGGTATTCTTGCGCCGCTAGAATACCGGACCATAAGTCAGGACGCACTGTGGCGGGCTTCCGCTGAACGAAACGTTGTTTCGTATGTTGTTGTTGTTGCAACTTTAAATGAAGTGTTTCATGGTTGTGGATCAAAGTGGACCAAATATCCGCTGACGCGTTGGAGTTGTCATGAATTGAAGGGAAATATCGGCTCTGACCACTCATTTTCCTGTTTTCAAAGGGAATTCAATTTAGTATTGTTTAGGTTTGAATTTTTGACGCACATAGTGATAGAACCACCACAGGAAAGCATGCAAATAAGAACACATGACAGAACAAACTAACAATGTCAAGTTAGCTAGTTAGTTATTAAAAGATCAATTCAACACCCTCCCTGTCTCTTTCGCCAACACCCGCACGGGGAGAACACTATCCAATGAAGTTCTGTATCAAACCTCCTGCGTGTCCAGACCTTGTTGGCTTCTGCAGGGAATGAAGTACAAGTGTGCGCACACACACACACACACACACACACACACACACACACACACACACACACACACACACACACACGTCTGAATAGCACTCATTTACTATTTGTCTTCACCCATATCTACTTTAATTACTAACAGCCTTACAAGTTTAATTTAAAAAATAAATCTACAAATCACAACACAACAGAGTGGCACCATGCAAATGTAATATACAACTTTCATACTTTATTTCAAGAAATTGTACTTCCAATAGTAGGCTACAAAAGAAAAAAATGCAGATTCAAAACAATTGTCATCTGACTGATGAAGTCAATTTTCATTTTGCTATAATGCCATAATTATTATTATAATAACAGGTTGCAGAACTTAATACAGATGTTCAACACTAGAGAGAGAACTTAAGACAAGACAGAGGAACTTGTGTTGGAGAATCCTGCTGTGTGGGCAAAAACCACCTGGGTCAGAAAGTCAAGTTGGTTAGATGATTAGTCATTAACTGGAAACTTCATCAATGACTGTCTTAGACCAAAGAGCATTCCAGTTAAGGGAAGTTCAAACTTAAGCGATAACTGTTCTCGGCCAAAAGAATATTATAGACATCTTAAAGAAAGTCATTTTCTATCACACCCTTGTGAAAACAAGCTTGGTAAGTTCACATTAAGGTCAGTGCTCAGGTTAGGATGTGTCTGACCGCCCCTCTTCCAGCCTGGTGTGTATATATAACTGAGATCCGACCCAAAGAGGAGTGTTTGTGGGACCTGTGCTCAGGTGGGTTATCTATCTGGCCTACCTGTGCTCAGGTGGGTTATCTATCTGGTCTACCTGTGCTCAGGTGGGTTATCTATCTGGCCTACCTGTGCTTAGGTGGGTTATCTATCTGGCCTACCTGTGCTCAGGTGGGTTATCTATCTGGCCTACCTGTGCTCAGGTGGGTTATCTATCTGGCCTACCTGTGCTCAGGTGGGTTATCTATCTGGCCTTTCTGTGTGAAGTTTGCATTTTCTCCCTGTGCTCACACAGGTTCCTATACAAAGAATAACAATAAAAATGTGCAGAACAAATCTCTATCCTGCCAAGGTGGGATGACCATGGCTCAGGGGGTAGAGAAGGTCACCCGCTAACTGCCAGGTCGGTGGTTTGATCCCCGATTCCTCCTGTCCACGTGTGGAAGTGTCCTTGAGCAAGGCACTGAGCCCCAAGTCTCTCCTGATTGGTTGACTAGCGCTTGGCATGGCAGCTCTGTCCAGGGGTCAATGAGAGGCAACTGGAAAACGCTTTCACACCTACAGGTGAGACTCACACAACTAAACACCTACAGGTGTTGCTCTCTCAGAGCTAGACATCTATGAAGATACTTACAGCTAAACTTATCTTTCTTGGTCTTGATTACAACAAATCTTTGCAAAAGTGTTATTTTGCTTGTCTATACATAGCCCTGTACTGCAAATATTTAACACTTTCAACTTAATTTTCATTTTCAAACTTACAAACTTATGAATTGTAAATCGTGTCGGACCTGCGGTTCAGCGTTCAGGTAGTGGATGCCGTCAAACAAACTATTTTAACTGTTATTTACCTACATTATGGAGGGATGCATCTTGTATATCAAATGTCATTCATGTCATTCACTTAACCCTTGTGCTGCCTTCGGGTCACATGACCCAAAGGTTCACTACAAACCATCGTTGTGTTTACCCAATTTTACCAAATACAAAAACAATAAATAGCATTTTCTTTTTAACCTTCGCAATGTGGGGGGTCTGAGACAGCCCGACGGTTAAAAGAAAATTCCTCACTTTGTTTTTGTATGCAGTAAAGTTGTCGCAATATGACGGTGGGTCACAATGACTGATGGGTCAGAATGACCCGAAGATAACACAAGGGTTAAATTCAAGCTAATAGAATCATTGAACCCCACCCCCAAAGTTAAATGAAACACTCAAAATGTATTGAAAACGATCAACATTTATTTTGTGTTCAGATGCCCTGTGTGGACAACATCATGAAACCTTGTGAAAAAAATCTGATTAAATGAACTAGATTTTTCAGATTGAAACTTGTCATCGACTTTTAATCAGGAAGAAGAGAACAGCAACAGCAGTTAAAATCAAGGAAGTCTAAACAGTGAGAAACATACAATCAGAGCAAAATACCAAATCAAACAGGGAGTACTTCAGCTTTAGTGACTAGTCAGTCAACATCAACTGCATAAAAACGACTCCTAAAAATATTTTCAGTAATTATTTGATTATAGTAAGTCCTTATTTATTAAGGCTTTCGATAAGCATCATCATTCTTTAAAACAAAGAGGAGAGGAATACTAGGCACATCCTCTTTCACAACAAGATTCACTCTCCCATAGTGCAGTGGCTACACAAAGGTTATAATCGTTTGCCAGGAAGAAGCGGGCCTGTGTCCCAGGTGCCAAACAGATTTTAGACCTAAATTCGTAGACATAATGATCACATCCAAAGTTTCGTAAATGGAAATTTTTTACATATGCCCATTGGCAGTCCTGCAATTTGTTACTAGGACAGCTTTCTGATGGGTACAATCCAACCCATGAGTTTGCAAAACATGTTTTATAATCAGTAAAGCATTTGTTAATTAAAAGGCGAGCACAGGCCCAGCCTTCCTCCGTGTACAGTTGCAGACTGGCTTGATAATCTACAATTTCAGTGGGGCGGTTCCAATATGCATCATCCAGCATGCGGCTCTCAGTGATGACTCCACCATCCTTGGTCACGAGTCGGAGCTGCAGTCCACGGTTCAGGTTTTGTTTGGTGTCATGGGATCCGTAGCTTTTCATAACATCTAGTGACTCTACAGCATTCCATCTGCAGAGCTCCAACTTCGCGCCCACGTTTAGCAGACTGTTAGGGATGTTGTCCCATCTCATGCGAGCGTAGCCTTGATTTGTAGTGCGAACCTCCAGCTTGATATCAGCACACTGCATCTTTAACCTGGGAAGACAGATGGTGAGGATTTCAGTTTATTTTTAGCGATAAGAAAATTGGCACTATTTTAAAGCAAAGAGTGGTATGATCATTCATACAATCATATAATATTTTCCAATTTCAGAATAGTTCACCCACAGTGTCTAATTGCATTCAATGGACAATTAAACATTTAATATTTCAACTTTCAACACAACCCAATGTACAAAACTGAGTAGCACAGAATGAAAGATTTCTGCAACAAAAAATTTAAGTCACCTCCTTTTAAGCTCTAAACACAGAGCTTAAACACGCCTACTTAACATGCCTACTATTACTTCCCAGGAAGATGCGTGTGTGAGTGTTTGTGGGTGTCTGTACATGCCCAGCAATTTCATGGTTCCATGGAATGGGCAGGGTTTTTTTTATACCATTTCCTTGGTATCAGCGAATCTTGACTTTCTTTCATTCTACGGTTTATACTTGATTTGACTTGATTTATACCACAGAAATGTTGATTGTCACAACCCGAGGAGCAGATACTGATCAGGAAGGATAGGGCACCAGTGTTTCTCTACAATGTCATTGTAATTTCATGCTAACCAAAATCGATAATAGAGTAGAGTTTTGTTTTTTTGCTGTCCTAATCCCCTATACATTGTGTATCTTGTTAAACAAGTAGTTGTAGTCTTTTAATAATCACACAGACACACACACGTTTTTCTTTGAAGTTGTTGCAGCCTTCTATAAATTCTACATACTACTGGACTGATCTTTTTGGTGAAATAAAACCATTTTTTTTAATTGCCTGGAAGTGGCTTTTAACTATTTATCGCTCTCCAAATACAAGTTTGGATAGATAATGTACTACAGGTGAGACTCACACAACTAAACACCTACAGGTGTTGCTCTCTCAGAGCTAGACATCTATGAAGATACTTACAGATAAACTTATCTTTCTTGGTCTTGATTACAACAAATCTTTGCAAAGGTGTTATTTTGCTTGTCCAGACAATAGAAATGTACTCCTGAGATAGACAGTTTGATAAGCTGAATAAATACGCTGCACGTTGGAAAGAGAAAGAGAGTTCAGTCAAGACACTCTCGCATTAGATTTGAGCATTTATTGATAACCATGACATGGAATAGGTTTGACTTTGGCGGAGTGGATGATCTAAGGGAAGCGCTCCCTGCCTCCTCGATGGGACACATACATACATGACATATGATGCAGGGAGAAAAAAGATATAATCCCACTGATGGATAGAACATACAGACAGCAAGGGGGAGAAGGGGATTGTGGAGGGCGGCAGCAGCACTGATCATACAGCAACCGGGGGTGAGTGTGTGCGTATCTGCGCGGCCTTTTAATGTCGCCTTATTGGACAGTGCCTATTGGGCTTGAGCAGGCTAACAAAGGTGTAGTTAATAAGCGAATGACGCGCGGTGCCTGAGTGCCATGCCTGAACTAGCTCTCCGATAGAGGGCATGCCATGAATGACCCATACCACATTTGTTGCCGATATGTCAAAATTTTTAAAACAAATGACAACATACGTCACATTTCAAAATAAGGAACAGGCGGTTGTCCGATCCTGGCAGGATTGGTATCCATGGATTTGCCATGACCCAATGAATCCATGGAAACCAACATATTTGTCAGACACAGCTGTCAAAAGTTATAAGCAAAACTACTCATTTTTACACTCAAATAATAAGTCAAACTAAACTACCAGCGATGAGGATGATGATTGTGTGTGAGCATGTGACCTGCAAAAACTCATTTTGTAGTTTCCATGAGAAATATAAAATTGGAACAAAATGTGGCAGCTACCCAACACTACAAGTTAAATGCTTTTAAACTATTGGATAGCCTCGCTAGCGCTTCAGGACTCATGATCCTTATTTTGATCAAAACCAGTCCTATAAAGCAATAAACCACGAGATGGTGTGATCTTTAACACCCCCGTTCAGCCATCCCGATTCCATGGAATCAGAAAGTTCTTTTCTGAAACCCATTGTTTTGGTTTGGCTTTTGTTCTGTGGCATGTACTTGATTTCCACAGAAGTCTTGAATGTCACAAAATCGAGGGCAGGGATCGGCAACCTTAGGCACGCGTGCCAACTGGCACGCTGAGGGGAAATCAACGGCACGCCAAGCACATGCAGATTAATATTATATTTATTACAAAATTATAATGATTTGTTTAGTTTGAGAAATGTTTGAGTCCTGGTTGTATTTGCATGACAAATTACCTATTAATCCTTAATCATAATCAAGTTAAAAAAAAACAGTTAGTTGTCACGGTGACGTTGACGTCACATGTCAGCAATTGTGCAGTTGGCGCTCACCACAGTGCTGAACTTTCTGGCGAGGTTGAGAAATGGCGACGCAAAAGAAGGCAACAGTTGATGTTAGGTCATTTCAGCCCACTTGGAGAGAAGAATATGGTTTTATTGATCAAAAAGATTGTGCCGTATGCACTTGAACATGAAAATGTTGTGTGCCGTACATCCAGCGTTAAGTGCCACTTTGAAACGAACGTGACAAATCATATCAAGATCAGGCAGAAAGGGCAGAGGCCATCTGATGCGCTGTGTCCAATTATGAAAAGCAAACCAACACTACAAGTTTTGGTTAGACCTAAAAATAATGCCACTGAAGCAAGCAACCAAATTGCTCACTGCATTGTATGTGTTATGTAACAGTTTGAATCTACTGAACTATTAAATTGTGATATAATTAAACGTAACCGTTAATGTTGATATGGCACAGTTGACTGCAAAGATTTTTTGTTAATAGCGAATCCTATCAAAAAGGTTGCCGACCCCTGATCTAGGGTATACTCAACTTTTACTGCTCATACAAGTTGGTATCATCAGTCTGTTACATGTCACAGTTTCAGACCTGATCTTGTTCATTGTCACAGTCCAGCTTATGTAAATGATGAACAGGATTACCACTCCCTGCATGTGTGTGTGTATCACATACGGACCAATACAAATGTCTCTAAATGACACCAGGAAGAGGATGCATTTTTCCAGTGGACACCGGAGCACGTGTGTGTTTGTGTGCTGCACGAATGTGTGTGGACCAATAAAGATTTATTCTCTTTATAATCGCAAATAGAGTTTTGGTTTTCCCCCTCTATAAATTGTTTCTTGTAGCCTACAATAGCGGAACACATTCTCACACACACATTCTTTGCTTTTAAGTTGCTGTAGCCTTCTATTATGGAAGAGTGTTGCATTCACAAAACAAATTACACACCTTATCTGGTAATTAAGTGAAAATATCTAACAATAATAATTTGACTGATTCATACATTTAGAACGCTTGACATGGCAAAGCATTGTAACCTTTTTTGAAAACTTCCTTGAAAATGTATGACTCATGTAAAAGGAGTCTGTATCAAAAGATTCTCATGAAGGTCATTGTTCAGGTTAGGACATGACTGACCGCCCCTCCTCCATCCTGGTGTGTATATATAACTGAGATCTCTCTCTACTCCTCACATCAACACCCAGCATCTCCTCCATCTCAGAAGAAGACTTCATCCACAGGTGAGTTCTATGACTAGGGTTGACATGTGGACATGTTTTAGTTTGAACTCTTTGCCAACACAACCACACACACACACAGATAGACATCAGCTGATTTTGTCTTTAGAGGTGACATGGTATACAACATGATTCCATACAATTTTTATTCATTCAATTGTTGTTTTATTATTTGATCAATATCGTGTTGGGACTTGTTTTGAGGAGTTTGTAAAAATGTATATCACAGTAGAAAGAGCTCATTCATCACCATAAAAACTGTTCCTGTAAAAAAATCATACAATAATACAATGGCAAACGCACTATGCACTTTGTTGCCCTGTACATTATAGTTATTAGCTTAGCTTCGTTTTGCTCCTAGATTCAAACCTAGCCCCAGTAAATTGTAGAGCTAACTAACTACCAGACTTCTGCCTTGCATTTTACAAAATTATTTATTGATTAAAGAGTTTCTTGATTCAAGAACTTAATGCAAATATTACTTTTCATTATGGTCGATTATTACCTTGATCCGTCTTGCTGTATAATGAGGATTGATCATGTTATATGCAAGTGACACTAAATATTCAGTACAATATGTGCTATTGCATTAAATGTGCCTTCTGGGCATAAGAGTGACCGAGGTGAATTGTCTAGAAATAAACAACTTTTCTTAATGTAACGCAAAAGTAACTTAACGCCAATTACTCTCTACGGCTAGTAACTAAGTAACGTAAATAGTTACTTTACAAGAAATGTAACTAATAACTGTAATTAGTTACTCTAAAAAGTAACGTTAGCCAACTCTGTTCCTGCCACAGTAAATTCCTTGTCTATGTGAACTTTCATGGCGAATAAAACTCATTCTGATTCTGACACCACAGGTTCAAGGCACCTCAACATCAGTGAAATCATGGTAAGGGTTTTTTATTCATACACATGATACTTAGAATCCAGTGGTGAACACAATATGTCTAGAAATTAAAATACCCTTCCTCATGTACCACATTGCTGTTTCCAGGAGTTGGATCTAAAGAATCTGAATCTGGCTATTGGACAACAACTGACAGTGGAAGGGAAGATTCCTGCTAATTGTACTAGGTAAGATTTGATAAGAGGTAAGATAAACATAACCTGTACGAGTCAACAAAATTAACTTTTACTTGTACCACATTCTAAAACAGCCTACCTGCATGTTCGTTTTTGTGTAAAACCCATCCTATTGAGCGTACATCTTGACTGAGTTGTACATCTGATTTCAAACCCCATCTTCTGTGCTTTCAGGTTTGAAATAGACCTGGGTAGTGATTCTCAGAATTTTGCGCTGCACTTTAACCCCCGTTGGGATGATCCTGGTGAAGGTACCATAATTGTGATCAACTCAAAGACTAAGGGGAACTGGGACTCAAATGAAGATAAGGTTGAAAACACCCTGCAGAGGGACTCCACTGTCAAGGTAAGATCTTGTAGTTTGATGGATGGAAATGCATACAAGCTTTTGTTTGAAACAGGAAGCCATTCAAAAAGTTGTTGTTTAATGGCATTCTGAAAACTCCAGTGACTTTATGGGGGCACTAATACCGTAAAACCCTCCACAGATTGTCATACAGCTGAAAGACAAGAATAATTTCATGATACAACTGCCCAATAAGTCAATCAGGTTCCCCAACCATAAGGGCATGAATATCGACTACTTCAGGATCCATGGTGACTTCCTGATGAAGTCCTTCCAGATGTGACAGAAGAACCCACATGCTGGTTCTGCTCTGGAAGACACAGTAGTGTTGATGCAGTAAAGAAGAATCTGAATGCAGAATTAAAAGTGGATCATTTATTGTTCCTACAGTATAACATTTATCAAAATGTCTCTCTGGCTATTGGCTATTTTCATGTTTTGATTGGTAAAGAAAAAGCATGAGCTGTAAATTCAAGAGTTAATAAAAAACTAATTCTTAGAACTTGTCACTTGAAAGATTATTTCATTACAAGCCACAGGATTCCAGAGTGTTGCAATGTTGAAACAATAAACACCAGTACGTCATTTCACAGTACGGTTTTATCAGAGCTGTCATAAGCCTTTTATGGGGCCCCCTTACAATGTTGTGGCCCCTACAGCCTCAGGGCCACCAATACTATTGATTATTGTCAATGCTTGATCATTCACACACCTACTATAAATATAACACAGCCATTATGAATGAGCTGCAGCTGTGTTGCTTTCATAACACCAATGTCAACCTGGCATATGTATCACTGTTCTAAGGTATTTAACTGAACAAATATTACTAGAGTGGTCTAGTGTTAAGTTACACCTTTAAATGTAAGGGATAATGCCCAACGAGGTGTTCAGTATCATAAAATAATGAACGATGCAGAGGTGTGAATCGTCCGCCGCATAGCAGAGGCCAGAAAAGGCCTCTTGTCCTGAAAACAAACTATGAGCAGGCTATGCTGTTCTCATTACGAAGGCACAGTCAGCCCCACCTCCCTGGGTGCTGTTCCAGCGTTTCTACACTAGGGGTCAGTGTCGTGCCATTCACACTTTCCACCACACACGTGCACACACGCGCACACAAGCAGCAAAATCACAGGGAAATCCAGGTGAATAGACGTTGGATACTTACACATTGTAACTGCCCTTGGAATGAATAAGACGCAGAGTCTCGACTGATGCTCCACGGTTTATTTTCTCTCTCTCTCGCCGTTTGCGCACCGTGAAAACTGTAGCATACAAAAACGAAATCATTACTTGTCCACAGTTTCATATTAACAATATACAAATAATACACGTTACAAACTCCATACCTCACTCCGCTGACCAAGGGCATTAAACGATTACAGGTAAGTAGCAACCAAAACGAATCTTTAACCATTTCAATGCAATGCAGGATACTTCTGTTAACCTTTTATTACCGGAAACCAGACAAAAGGCACATGTGCTCTCATATCTAACAATTACCCAACAAATAAACACACCTGCCACCTAGAGGTATGCATGAGTAATTATATGTACGAACATTACAAGGAAGTCATACAAACAACAACAAAATTAAGCAAACACATGAGGCTGATATATAACTGTCACTTACACACATCACATGCCATAGACTGCATTGTGTGTGAGTGTGTGTGGGTGTCTGGGTACATGCCCAGCAATCTCATGGTTCCATGGAATGAGCAGGTTTTGATTCAATACCCATTTCCTTGGTATCAGCGAATCTTGACTTTATTGTTTTCTTGTGTGTCTTTCTTGTTTCTATGGCTTATACTTGATTTCCACAGAAATTTCTATTGTCACAACCCGAGGAGCAGATACTGATCAGGAAGGATAGGGCACCAGTGTTTCTCTACAATGTCATTGTAATTGTATGCTAACCAAAATCGACAATAGAGTAGAGTTTTTTTTTTTTTGCTGTCCTAATCCCCTATACATTGTGTATAATTTTTATAATCTAGACATGCCTACTATTACTTCCCAGGAAGATGCGTGTGTGAGTGTTTGTGGGTGTCTGTACATGCCCAGCAATTTCATGGTTCCATGGAATGGGCAGGGTTTTTTTTATACCATTTCCTTGGTATCAGCGAATCTTGACTTTCTTTCATTCTACGGTTTATACTTGATTTGACTTGATTTATACCACAGAAATGTTGATTGTCACAACCCGAGGAGCAGATACTGGTCAGGAAGGATAGGGCACCAGTGTTTCTCTACAATGTCATTGTAATTTCATGCTAACCAAAATCGATAATAGAGTAGAGTTTTGTTTTTTTGCTGTCCTAATCCCCTATACATTGTGTATCTTGTTAAACAAGTAGTTGTAGTCTTTTAATAATCACACAGACACACACACGTTTTTCTTTGAAGTTGTTGCAGCCTTCTATAAATTCTACATACTACTGGACTGATCTTTTTGGTGAAATAAAACCATTTTTTTTAATTGCCTGGAAGTGGCTTTTAACTATTTATCGCTCTCCAAAAACAAGTTTGGATAGATAATGTACTACAGGTGAGACTCACACAACTAAACACCTACAGGTGTTGCTCTCTCAGAGCTAGACATCTATGAAGATACTTACAGATAAACTTATCTTTCTTGGTCTTGATTACAACAAATCGCCTTATTGGACAGTGCCTATTGGGCTTGAGCAGGCTAACAAAGGTGTAGTTAATAAGCGAATGACGCGCGGTGCCTGAGTGCCATGCCTGAACTAGCTCTCCGATAGAGGGCATGCCATGAATGACCCATACCACATTTGTTGCCGATATGTCAAAATTTTTAAAACAAATGACAACATACGTCACATTTCAAAATAAGGAACAGGCGGTTGTCCGATCCTGGCAGGATTGGTATCCATGGATTTGCCATGACCCAATGAATCCATGGAAACCAACATATTTGTCAGACACAGCTGTCAAAAGTTATAAGCAAAACTACTCATTTTTACACTCAAATAATAAGTCAAACTAAACTACCAGCGATGAGGATGATGATTGTGTGTGAGCATGTGACCTGCAAAAACTCATTTTGTAGTTTCCATGAGAAATATAAAATTGGAACAAAATGTGGCAGCTACCCAACACTACAAGTTAAATGCTTTTAAACTATTGGATAGCCTCGCTAGCGCTTCAGGACTCATGATCCTTATTTTGATCAAAACCAGTCCTATAAAGCAATAAACCACGAGATGGTGTGATCTTTAACACCCCCGTTCAGCCATCCCGATTCCATGGAATCAGAAAGTTCTTTTCTGAAACCCATTGTTTTGGTTTGGCTTTTGTTCTGTGGCATGTACTTGATTTCCACAGAAGTCTTGAATGTCACAAAATCGAGGGCAGGGATCGGCAACCTTAGGCACGCGTGCCAACTGGCACGCTGAGGGGAAATCAACGGCACGCCAAGCACATGCAGATTAATATTATATTTATTACAAAATTATAATGATTTGTTTAGTTTGAGAAATGTTTGAGTCCTGGTTGTATTTGCATGACAAATTACCTATTAATCCTTAATCATAATCAAGTTAAAAAAAAACAGTTAGTTGTCACGGTGACGTTGACGTCACATGTCAGCAATTGTGCAGTTGGCGCTCACCACAGTGCTGAACTTTCTGGCGAGGTTGAGAAATGGCGACGCAAAAGAAGGCAACAGTTGATGTTAGGTCATTTCAGCCCACTTGGAGAGAAGAATATGGTTTTATTGATCAAAAAGATTGTGCCGTATGCACTTGAACATGAAAATGTTGTGTGCCGTACATCCAGCGTTAAGTGCCACTTTGAAACGAACGTGACAAATCATATCAAGATCAGGCAGAAAGGGCAGAGGCCATCTGATGCGCTGTGTCCAATTATGAAAAGCAAACCAACACTACAAGTTTTGGTTAGACCTAAAAATAATGCCACTGAAGCAAGCAACCAAATTGCTCACTGCATTGTATGTGTTATGTAACAGTTTGAATCTACTGAACTATTAAATTGTGATATAATTAAACGTAACCGTTAATGTTGATATGGCACAGTTGACTGCAAAGATTTTTTGTTAATAGCGAATCCTATCAAAAAGGTTGCCGACCCCTGATCTAGGGTATACTCAACTTTTACTGCTCATACAAGTTGGTATCATCAGTCTGTTACATGTCACAGTTTCAGACCTGATCTTGTTCATTGTCACAGTCCAGCTTATGTAAATGATGAACAGGATTACCACTCCCTGCATGTGTGTGTGTATCACATACGGACCAATACAAATGTCTCTAAATGACACCAGGAAGAGGATGCATTTTTCCAGTGGACACCGGAGCACGTGTGTGTTTGTGTGCTGCACGAATGTGTGTGGACCAATAAAGATTTATTCTCTTTATAATCGCAAATAGAGTTTTGGTTTCCCCCCTCCTCTATAAATTGTTTCTTGTAGCCTACAATAGCGGAACACATTCTCACACACACATTCTTTGCTTTTAAGTTGCTGTAGCCTTCTATTATGGAAGAGTGTTGCATTCACAAAACAAATTACACACCTTATCTGGTAATTAAGTGAAAATATCTAACAATAATAATTTGACTGATTCATACATTTAGAACGCTTGACATGGCAAAGCATTGTAACCTTTTTTGAAAACTTCCTTGAAAATGTATGACTCATGTAAAAGGAGTCTGTATCAAAAGATTCTCATGAAGGTCATTGTTCAGGTTAGGACATGACTGACCGCCCCTCCTCCATCCTGGTGTGTATATATAACTGAGATCTCTCTCTACTCCTCACATCAACACCCAGCATCTCCTCCATCTCAGAAGAAGACTTCATCCACAGGTGAGTTCTATGACTAGGGTTGACATGTGGACATGTTTTAGTTTGAACTCTTTGCCAACACAACCACACACACACACAGATAGACATCAGCTGATTTTGTCTTTAGAGGTGACATGGTATACAACATGATTCCATACAATTTTTATTCATTCAATTGTTGTTTTATTATTTGATCAATATCGTGTTGGGACTTGTTTTGAGGAGTTTGTAAAAATGTATATCACAGTAGAAAGAGCTCATTCATCACCATAAAAACTGTTCCTGTAAAAAAATCATACAATAATACAATGGCAAACGCACTATGCACTTTGTTGCCCTGTACATTATAGTTATTAGCTTAGCTTCGTTTTGCTCCTAGATTCAAACCTAGCCCCAGTAAATTGTAGAGCTAACTAACTACCAGACTTCTGCCTTGCATTTTACAAAATTATTTATTGATTAAAGAGTTTCTTGATTCAAGAACTTAATGCAAATATTACTTTTCATTATGGTCGATTATTACCTTGATCCGTCTTGCTGTATAATGAGGATTGATCATGTTATATGCAAGTGACACTAAATATTCAGTACAATATGTGCTATTGCATTAAATGTGCCTTCTGGGCATAAGAGTGACCGAGGTGAATTGTCTAGAAATAAACAACTTTTCTTAATGTAACGCAAAAGTAACTTAACGCCAATTACTCTCTACGGCTAGTAACTAAGTAACGTAAATAGTTACTTTACAAGAAATGTAACTAATAACTGTAATTAGTTACTCTAAAAAGTAACGTTAGCCAACTCTGTTCCTGCCACAGTAAATTCCTTGTCTATGTGAACTTTCATGGCGAATAAAACTCATTCTGATTCTGACACCACAGGTTCAAGGCACCTCAACATCAGTGAAATCATGGTAAGGGTTTTTTATTCATACACATGATACTTAGAATCCAGTGGTGAACACAATATGTCTAGAAATTAAAATACCCTTCCTCATGTACCACATTGCTGTTTCCAGGAGTTGGATCTAAAGAATCTGAATCTGGCTATTGGACAACAACTGACAGTGGAAGGGAAGATTCCTGCTAATTGTACTAGGTAAGATTTGATAAGAGGTAAGATAAACATAACCTGTACGAGTCAACAAAATTAACTTTTACTTGTACCACATTCTAAAACAGCCTACCTGCATGTTCGTTTTTGTGTAAAACCCATCCTATTGAGCGTACATCTTGACTGAGTTGTACATCTGATTTCAAACCCCATCTTCTGTGCTTTCAGGTTTGAAATAGACCTGGGTAGTGATTCTCAGAATTTTGCGCTGCACTTTAACCCCCGTTGGGATGATCCTGGTGAAGGTACCATAATTGTGATCAACTCAAAGACTAAGGGGAACTGGGACTCAAATGAAGATAAGGTTGAAAACACCCTGCAGAGGGACTCCACTGTCAAGGTAAGATCTTGTAGTTTGATGGATGGAAATGCATACAAGCTTTTGTTTGAAACAGGAAGCCATTCAAAAAGTTGTTGTTTAATGGCATTCTGAAAACTCCAGTGACTTTATGGGGGCACTAATACCGTAAAACCCTCCACAGATTGTCATACAGCTGAAAGACAAGAATAATTTCATGATACAACTGCCCAATAAGTCAATCAGGTTCCCCAACCATAAGGGCATGAATATCGACTACTTCAGGATCCATGGTGACTTCCTGATGAAGTCCTTCCAGATGTGACAGAAGAACCCACATGCTGGTTCTGCTCTGGAAGACACAGTAGTGTTGATGCAGTAAAGAAGAATCTGAATGCAGAATTAAAAGTGGATCATTTATTGTTCCTACAGTATAACATTTATCAAAATGTCTCTCTGGCTATTGGCTATTTTCATGTTTTGATTGGTAAAGAAAAAGCATGAGCTGTAAATTCAAGAGTTAATAAAAAACTAATTCTTAGAACTTGTCACTTGAAAGATTATTTCATTACAAGCCACAGGATTCCAGAGTGTTGCAATGTTGAAACAATAAACACCAGTACGTCATTTCACAGTACGGTTTTATCAGAGCTGTCATAAGCCTTTTATGGGGCCCCCTTACAATGTTGTGGCCCCTACAGCCTCAGGGCCACCAATACTATTGATTATTGTCAATGCTTGATCATTCACACACCTACTATAAATATAACACAGCCATTATGAATGAGCTGCAGCTGTGTTGCTTTCATAACACCAATGTCAACCTGGCATATGTATCACTGTTCTAAGGTATTTAACTGAACAAATATTACTAGAGTGGTCTAGTGTTAAGTTACACCTTTAAATGTAAGGGATAATGCCCAACGAGGTGTTCAGTATCATAAAATAATGAACGATGCAGAGGTGTGAATCGTCCGCCGCATAGCAGAGGCCAGAAAAGGCCTCTTGTCCTGAAAACAAACTATGAGCAGGCTATGCTGTTCTCATTACGAAGGCACAGTCAGCCCCACCTCCCTGGGTGCTGTTCCAGCGTTTCTACACTAGGGGTCAGTGTCGTGCCATTCACACTTTCCACCACACACGTGCACACACGCGCACACAAGCAGCAAAATCACAGGGAAATCCAGGTGAATAGACGTTGGATACTTACACATTGTAACTGCCCTTGGAATGAATAAGACGCAGAGTCTCGACTGATGCTCCACGGTTTATTTTCTCTCTCTCTCGCCGTTTGCGCACCGTGAAAACTGTAGCATACAAAAACGAAATCATTACTTGTCCACAGTTTCATATTAACAATATACAAATAATACACGTTACAAACTCCATACCTCACTCCGCTGACCAAGGGCATTAAACGATTACAGGTAAGTAGCAACCAAAACGAATCTTTAACCATTTCAATGCAATGCAGGATACTTCTGTTAACCTTTTATTACCGGAAACCAGACAAAAGGCACATGTGCTCTCATATCTAACAATTACCCAACAAATAAACACACCTGCCACCTAGAGGTATGCATGAGTAATTATATGTACGAACATTACAAGGAAGTCATACAAACAACAACAAAATTAAGCAAACACATGAGGCTGATATATAACTGTCACTTACACACATCACATGCCATAGACTGCATTGTGTGTGAGTGTGTGTGGGTGTCTGGGTACATGCCCAGCAATCTCATGGTTCCATGGAATGAGCAGGTTTTGATTCAATACCCATTTCCTTGGTATCAGCGAATCTTGACTTTATTGTTTTCTTGTGTGTCTTTCTTGTTTCTATGGCTTATACTTGATTTCCACAGAAATTTCTATTGTCACAACCCGAGGAGCAGATACTGATCAGGAAGGATAGGGCACCAGTGTTTCTCTACAATGTCATTGTAATTGTATGCTAACCAAAATCGACAATAGAGTAGAGTTTTTTTTTTTTTGCTGTCCTAATCCCCTATACATTGTGTATAATTTTTATAATCTAGACATGCCTACTATTACTTCCCAGGAAGATGCGTGTGTGAGTGTTTGTGGGTGTCTGTACATGCCCAGCAATTTCATGGTTCCATGGAATGGGCAGGGTTTTTTTTATACCATTTCCTTGGTATCAGCGAATCTTGACTTTCTTTCATTCTACGGTTTATACTTGATTTGACTTGATTTATACCACAGAAATGTTGATTGTCACAACCCGAGGAGCAGATACTGGTCAGGAAGGATAGGGCACCAGTGTTTCTCTACAATGTCATTGTAATTTCATGCTAACCAAAATCGATAATAGAGTAGAGTTTTGTTTTTTTGCTGTCCTAATCCCCTATACATTGTGTATCTTGTTAAACAAGTAGTTGTAGTCTTTTAATAATCACACAGACACACACACGTTTTTCTTTGAAGTTGTTGCAGCCTTCTATAAATTCTACATACTACTGGACTGATCTTTTTGGTGAAATAAAACCATTTTTTTTAATTGCCTGGAAGTGGCTTTTAACTATTTATCGCTCTCCAAAAACAAGTTTGGATAGATAATGTACTACAGGTGAGACTCACACAACTAAACACCTACAGGTGTTGCTCTCTCAGAGCTAGACATCTATGAAGATACTTACAGATAAACTTATCTTTCTTGGTCTTGATTACAACAAATCTTTGCAAAGGTGTTATTTTGCTTGTCCAGACAATAGAAATGTACTCCTGAGATAGACAGTTTGATAAGCTGAATAAATACGCTGCACGTTGGAAAGAGAAAGAGAGTTCAGTCAAGACACTCTCGCATTAGATTTGAGCATTTATTGATAACCATGACATGGAAATAGGTTTGACTTTGGCGGAGTGGATGATCTAAGGGAAGCGCTCCCTGCCTCCTCGATGGGACACATACATACATGACATATGATGCAGGGAGCAAAAAGATATAATCCCACTGATGGATAGAACATACAGACAGCAAGGGGGAGAAGGGGATTGTGGAGGGCGGCAGCAGCACTGATCATACAGCAACCGGGGGTGAGTGTGTGCGTATCTGCGCGGCCTTTTAATGTCGCCTTATTGGACAGTGCCTATTGGGCTTGAGCAGGCTAACAAAGGTGTAGTTAATAAGCGAATGACGCGCGGTGCCTGAGTGCCATGCCTGAACTAGCTCTCCGATAGAGGGCATGCCATGAATGACCCATACCACATTTGTTGCCGATATGTCAAAATTTTTAAAACAAATGACAACATACGTCACATTTCAAAATAAGGAACAGGCGGTTGTCCGATCCTGGCAGGATTGGTATCCATGGATTTGCCATGACCCAATGAATCCATGGAAACCAACATATTTGTCAGACACAGCTGTCAAAAGTTATAAGCAAAACTACTCATTTTTACACTCAAATAATAAGTCAAACTAAACTACCAGCGATGAGGATGATGATTGTGTGTGAGCATGTGACCTGCAAAAACTCATTTTGTAGTTTCCATGAGAAATATAAAATTGGAACAAAATGTGGCAGCTACCCAACACTACAAGTTAAATGCTTTTAAACTATTGGATAGCCTCGCTAGCGCTTCAGGACTCATGATCCTTATTTTGATCAAAACCAGTCCTATAAAGCAATAAACCACGAGATGGTGTGATCTTTAACACCCCCGTTCAGCCATCCCGATTCCATGGAATCAGAAAGTTCTTTTCTGAAACCCATTGTTTTGGTTTGGCTTTTGTTCTGTGGCATGTACTTGATTTCCACAGAAGTCTTGAATGTCACAAAATCGAGGGCAGGGATCGGCAACCTTAGGCACGCGTGCCAACTGGCACGCTGAGGGGAAATCAACGGCACGCCAAGCACATGCAGATTAATATTATATTTATTACAAAATTATAATGATTTGTTTAGTTTGAGAAATGTTTGAGTCCTGGTTGTATTTGCATGACAAATTACCTATTAATCCTTAATCATAATCAAGTTAAAAAAAAACAGTTAGTTGTCACGGTGACGTTGACGTCACATGTCAGCAATTGTGCAGTTGGCGCTCACCACAGTGCTGAACTTTCTGGCGAGGTTGAGAAATGGCGACGCAAAAGAAGGCAACAGTTGATGTTAGGTCATTTCAGCCCACTTGGAGAGAAGAATATGGTTTTATTGATCAAAAAGATTGTGCCGTATGCACTTGAACATGAAAATGTTGTGTGCCGTACATCCAGCGTTAAGTGCCACTTTGAAACGAACGTGACAAATCATATCAAGATCAGGCAGAAAGGGCAGAGGCCATCTGATGCGCTGTGTCCAATTATGAAAAGCAAACCAACACTACAAGTTTTGGTTAGACCTAAAAATAATGCCACTGAAGCAAGCAACCAAATTGCTCACTGCATTGTATGTGTTATGTAACAGTTTGAATCTACTGAACTATTAAATTGTGATATAATTAAACGTAACCGTTAATGTTGATATGGCACAGTTGACTGCAAAGATTTTTTGTTAATAGCGAATCCTATCAAAAAGGTTGCCGACCCCTGATCTAGGGTATACTCAACTTTTACTGCTCATACAAGTTGGTATCATCAGTCTGTTACATGTCACAGTTTCAGACCTGATCTTGTTCATTGTCACAGTCCAGCTTATGTAAATGATGAACAGGATTACCACTCCCTGCATGTGTGTGTGTATCACATACGGACCAATACAAATGTCTCTAAATGACACCAGGAAGAGGATGCATTTTTCCAGTGGACACCGGAGCACGTGTGTGTTTGTGTGCTGCACGAATGTGTGTGGACCAATAAAGATTTATTCTCTTTATAATCGCAAATAGAGTTTTGGTTTCCCCCCTCCTCTATAAATTGTTTCTTGTAGCCTACAATAGCGGAACACATTCTCACACACACATTCTTTGCTTTTAAGTTGCTGTAGCCTTCTATTATGGAAGAGTGTTGCATTCACAAAACAAATTACACACCTTATCTGGTAATTAAGTGAAAATATCTAACAATAATAATTTGACTGATTCATACATTTAGAACGCTTGACATGGCAAAGCATTGTAACCTTTTTTGAAAACTTCCTTGAAAATGTATGACTCATGTAAAAGGAGTCTGTATCAAAAGATTCTCATGAAGGTCATTGTTCAGGTTAGGACATGACTGACCGCCCCTCCTCCATCCTGGTGTGTATATATAACTGAGATCTCTCTCTACTCCTCACATCAACACCCAGCATCTCCTCCATCTCAGAAGAAGACTTCATCCACAGGTGAGTTCTATGACTAGGGTTGACATGTGGACATGTTTTAGTTTGAACTCTTTGCCAACACAACCACACACACACACAGATAGACATCAGCTGATTTTGTCTTTAGAGGTGACATGGTATACAACATGATTCCATACAATTTTTATTCATTCAATTGTTGTTTTATTATTTGATCAATATCGTGTTGGGACTTGTTTTGAGGAGTTTGTAAAAATGTATATCACAGTAGAAAGAGCTCATTCATCACCATAAAAACTGTTCCTGTAAAAAAATCATACAATAATACAATGGCAAACGCACTATGCACTTTGTTGCCCTGTACATTATAGTTATTAGCTTAGCTTCGTTTTGCTCCTAGATTCAAACCTAGCCCCAGTAAATTGTAGAGCTAACTAACTACCAGACTTCTGCCTTGCATTTTACAAAATTATTTATTGATTAAAGAGTTTCTTGATTCAAGAACTTAATGCAAATATTACTTTTCATTATGGTCGATTATTACCTTGATCCGTCTTGCTGTATAATGAGGATTGATCATGTTATATGCAAGTGACACTAAATATTCAGTACAATATGTGCTATTGCATTAAATGTGCCTTCTGGGCATAAGAGTGACCGAGGTGAATTGTCTAGAAATAAACAACTTTTCTTAATGTAACGCAAAAGTAACTTAACGCCAATTACTCTCTACGGCTAGTAACTAAGTAACGTAAATAGTTACTTTACAAGAAATGTAACTAATAACTGTAATTAGTTACTCTAAAAAGTAACGTTAGCCAACTCTGTTCCTGCCACAGTAAATTCCTTGTCTATGTGAACTTTCATGGCGAATAAAACTCATTCTGATTCTGACACCACAGGTTCAAGGCACCTCAACATCAGTGAAATCATGGTAAGGGTTTTTTATTCATACACATGATACTTAGAATCCAGTGGTGAACACAATATGTCTAGAAATTAAAATACCCTTCCTCATGTACCACATTGCTGTTTCCAGGAGTTGGATCTAAAGAATCTGAATCTGGCTATTGGACAACAACTGACAGTGGAAGGGAAGATTCCTGCTAATTGTACTAGGTAAGATTTGATAAGAGGTAAGATAAACATAACCTGTACGAGTCAACAAAATTAACTTTTACTTGTACCACATTCTAAAACAGCCTACCTGCATGTTCGTTTTTGTGTAAAACCCATCCTATTGAGCGTACATCTTGACTGAGTTGTACATCTGATTTCAAACCCCATCTTCTGTGCTTTCAGGTTTGAAATAGACCTGGGTAGTGATTCTCAGAATTTTGCGCTGCACTTTAACCCCCGTTGGGATGATCCTGGTGAAGGTACCATAATTGTGATCAACTCAAAGACTAAGGGGAACTGGGACTCAAATGAAGATAAGGTTGAAAACACCCTGCAGAGGGACTCCACTGTCAAGGTAAGATCTTGTAGTTTGATGGATGGAAATGCATACAAGCTTTTGTTTGAAACAGGAAGCCATTCAAAAAGTTGTTGTTTAATGGCATTCTGAAAACTCCAGTGACTTTATGGGGGCACTAATACCGTAAAACCCTCCACAGATTGTCATACAGCTGAAAGACAAGAATAATTTCATGATACAACTGCCCAATAAGTCAATCAGGTTCCCCAACCATAAGGGCATGAATATCGACTACTTCAGGATCCATGGTGACTTCCTGATGAAGTCCTTCCAGATGTGACAGAAGAACCCACATGCTGGTTCTGCTCTGGAAGACACAGTAGTGTTGATGCAGTAAAGAAGAATCTGAATGCAGAATTAAAAGTGGATCATTTATTGTTCCTACAGTATAACATTTATCAAAATGTCTCTCTGGCTATTGGCTATTTTCATGTTTTGATTGGTAAAGAAAAAGCATGAGCTGTAAATTCAAGAGTTAATAAAAAACTAATTCTTAGAACTTGTCACTTGAAAGATTATTTCATTACAAGCCACAGGATTCCAGAGTGTTGCAATGTTGAAACAATAAACACCAGTACGTCATTTCACAGTACGGTTTTATCAGAGCTGTCATAAGCCTTTTATGGGGCCCCCTTACAATGTTGTGGCCCCTACAGCCTCAGGGCCACCAATACTATTGATTATTGTCAATGCTTGATCATTCACACACCTACTATAAATATAACACAGCCATTATGAATGAGCTGCAGCTGTGTTGCTTTCATAACACCAATGTCAACCTGGCATATGTATCACTGTTCTAAGGTATTTAACTGAACAAATATTACTAGAGTGGTCTAGTGTTAAGTTACACCTTTAAATGTAAGGGATAATGCCCAACGAGGTGTTCAGTATCATAAAATAATGAACGATGCAGAGGTGTGAATCGTCCGCCGCATAGCAGAGGCCAGAAAAGGCCTCTTGTCCTGAAAACAAACTATGAGCAGGCTATGCTGTTCTCATTACGAAGGCACAGTCAGCCCCACCTCCCTGGGTGCTGTTCCAGCGTTTCTACACTAGGGGTCAGTGTCGTGCCATTCACACTTTCCACCACACACGTGCACACACGCGCACACAAGCAGCAAAATCACAGGGAAATCCAGGTGAATAGACGTTGGATACTTACACATTGTAACTGCCCTTGGAATGAATAAGACGCAGAGTCTCGACTGATGCTCCACGGTTTATTTTCTCTCTCTCTCGCCGTTTGCGCACCGTGAAAACTGTAGCATACAAAAACGAAATCATTACTTGTCCACAGTTTCATATTAACAATATACAAATAATACACGTTACAAACTCCATACCTCACTCCGCTGACCAAGGGCATTAAACGATTACAGGTAAGTAGCAACCAAAACGAATCTTTAACCATTTCAATGCAATGCAGGATACTTCTGTTAACCTTTTATTACCGGAAACCAGACAAAAGGCACATGTGCTCTCATATCTAACAATTACCCAACAAATAAACACACCTGCCACCTAGAGGTATGCATGAGTAATTATATGTACGAACATTACAAGGAAGTCATACAAACAACAACAAAATTAAGCAAACACATGAGGCTGATATATAACTGTCACTTACACACATCACATGCCATAGACTGCATTGTGTGTGAGTGTGTGTGGGTGTCTGGGTACATGCCCAGCAATCTCATGGTTCCATGGAATGAGCAGGTTTTGATTCAATACCCATTTCCTTGGTATCAGCGAATCTTGACTTTATTGTTTTCTTGTGTGTCTTTCTTGTTTCTATGGCTTATACTTGATTTCCACAGAAATTTCTATTGTCACAACCCGAGGAGCAGATACTGATCAGGAAGGATAGGGCACCAGTGTTTCTCTACAATGTCATTGTAATTGTATGCTAACCAAAATCGACAATAGAGTAGAGTTTTTTTTTTTTTGCTGTCCTAATCCCCTATACATTGTGTATAATTTTTATAATCTAGACATGCCTACTATTACTTCCCAGGAAGATGCGTGTGTGAGTGTTTGTGGGTGTCTGTACATGCCCAGCAATTTCATGGTTCCATGGAATGGGCAGGGTTTTTTTTATACCATTTCCTTGGTATCAGCGAATCTTGACTTTCTTTCATTCTACGGTTTATACTTGATTTGACTTGATTTATACCACAGAAATGTTGATTGTCACAACCCGAGGAGCAGATACTGGTCAGGAAGGATAGGGCACCAGTGTTTCTCTACAATGTCATTGTAATTTCATGCTAACCAAAATCGATAATAGAGTAGAGTTTTGTTTTTTTGCTGTCCTAATCCCCTATACATTGTGTATCTTGTTAAACAAGTAGTTGTAGTCTTTTAATAATCACACAGACACACACACGTTTTTCTTTGAAGTTGTTGCAGCCTTCTATAAATTCTACATACTACTGGACTGATCTTTTTGGTGAAATAAAACCATTTTTTTTAATTGCCTGGAAGTGGCTTTTAACTATTTATCGCTCTCCAAAAACAAGTTTGGATAGATAATGTACTACAGGTGAGACTCACACAACTAAACACCTACAGGTGTTGCTCTCTCAGAGCTAGACATCTATGAAGATACTTACAGATAAACTTATCTTTCTTGGTCTTGATTACAACAAATCGCCTTATTGGACAGTGCCTATTGGGCTTGAGCAGGCTAACAAAGGTGTAGTTAATAAGCGAATGACGCGCGGTGCCTGAGTGCCATGCCTGAACTAGCTCTCCGATAGAGGGCATGCCATGAATGACCCATACCACATTTGTTGCCGATATGTCAAAATTTTTAAAACAAATGACAACATACGTCACATTTCAAAATAAGGAACAGGCGGTTGTCCGATCCTGGCAGGATTGGTATCCATGGATTTGCCATGACCCAATGAATCCATGGAAACCAACATATTTGTCAGACACAGCTGTCAAAAGTTATAAGCAAAACTACTCATTTTTACACTCAAATAATAAGTCAAACTAAACTACCAGCGATGAGGATGATGATTGTGTGTGAGCATGTGACCTGCAAAAACTCATTTTGTAGTTTCCATGAGAAATATAAAATTGGAACAAAATGTGGCAGCTACCCAACACTACAAGTTAAATGCTTTTAAACTATTGGATAGCCTCGCTAGCGCTTCAGGACTCATGATCCTTATTTTGATCAAAACCAGTCCTATAAAGCAATAAACCACGAGATGGTGTGATCTTTAACACCCCCGTTCAGCCATCCCGATTCCATGGAATCAGAAAGTTCTTTTCTGAAACCCATTGTTTTGGTTTGGCTTTTGTTCTGTGGCATGTACTTGATTTCCACAGAAGTCTTGAATGTCACAAAATCGAGGGCAGGGATCGGCAACCTTAGGCACGCGTGCCAACTGGCACGCTGAGGGGAAATCAACGGCACGCCAAGCACATGCAGATTAATATTATATTTATTACAAAATTATAATGATTTGTTTAGTTTGAGAAATGTTTGAGTCCTGGTTGTATTTGCATGACAAATTACCTATTAATCCTTAATCATAATCAAGTTAAAAAAAAACAGTTAGTTGTCACGGTGACGTTGACGTCACATGTCAGCAATTGTGCAGTTGGCGCTCACCACAGTGCTGAACTTTCTGGCGAGGTTGAGAAATGGCGACGCAAAAGAAGGCAACAGTTGATGTTAGGTCATTTCAGCCCACTTGGAGAGAAGAATATGGTTTTATTGATCAAAAAGATTGTGCCGTATGCACTTGAACATGAAAATGTTGTGTGCCGTACATCCAGCGTTAAGTGCCACTTTGAAACGAACGTGACAAATCATATCAAGATCAGGCAGAAAGGGCAGAGGCCATCTGATGCGCTGTGTCCAATTATGAAAAGCAAACCAACACTACAAGTTTTGGTTAGACCTAAAAATAATGCCACTGAAGCAAGCAACCAAATTGCTCACTGCATTGTATGTGTTATGTAACAGTTTGAATCTACTGAACTATTAAATTGTGATATAATTAAACGTAACCGTTAATGTTGATATGGCACAGTTGACTGCAAAGATTTTTTGTTAATAGCGAATCCTATCAAAAAGGTTGCCGACCCCTGATCTAGGGTATACTCAACTTTTACTGCTCATACAAGTTGGTATCATCAGTCTGTTACATGTCACAGTTTCAGACCTGATCTTGTTCATTGTCACAGTCCAGCTTATGTAAATGATGAACAGGATTACCACTCCCTGCATGTGTGTGTGTATCACATACGGACCAATACAAATGTCTCTAAATGACACCAGGAAGAGGATGCATTTTTCCAGTGGACACCGGAGCACGTGTGTGTTTGTGTGCTGCACGAATGTGTGTGGACCAATAAAGATTTATTCTCTTTATAATCGCAAATAGAGTTTTGGTTTCCCCCCTCCTCTATAAATTGTTTCTTGTAGCCTACAATAGCGGAACACATTCTCACACACACATTCTTTGCTTTTAAGTTGCTGTAGCCTTCTATTATGGAAGAGTGTTGCATTCACAAAACAAATTACACACCTTATCTGGTAATTAAGTGAAAATATCTAACAATAATAATTTGACTGATTCATACATTTAGAACGCTTGACATGGCAAAGCATTGTAACCTTTTTTGAAAACTTCCTTGAAAATGTATGACTCATGTAAAAGGAGTCTGTATCAAAAGATTCTCATGAAGGTCATTGTTCAGGTTAGGACATGACTGACCGCCCCTCCTCCATCCTGGTGTGTATATATAACTGAGATCTCTCTCTACTCCTCACATCAACACCCAGCATCTCCTCCATCTCAGAAGAAGACTTCATCCACAGGTGAGTTCTATGACTAGGGTTGACATGTGGACATGTTTTAGTTTGAACTCTTTGCCAACACAACCACACACACACACAGATAGACATCAGCTGATTTTGTCTTTAGAGGTGACATGGTATACAACATGATTCCATACAATTTTTATTCATTCAATTGTTGTTTTATTATTTGATCAATATCGTGTTGGGACTTGTTTTGAGGAGTTTGTAAAAATGTATATCACAGTAGAAAGAGCTCATTCATCACCATAAAAACTGTTCCTGTAAAAAAATCATACAATAATACAATGGCAAACGCACTATGCACTTTGTTGCCCTGTACATTATAGTTATTAGCTTAGCTTCGTTTTGCTCCTAGATTCAAACCTAGCCCCAGTAAATTGTAGAGCTAACTAACTACCAGACTTCTGCCTTGCATTTTACAAAATTATTTATTGATTAAAGAGTTTCTTGATTCAAGAACTTAATGCAAATATTACTTTTCATTATGGTCGATTATTACCTTGATCCGTCTTGCTGTATAATGAGGATTGATCATGTTATATGCAAGTGACACTAAATATTCAGTACAATATGTGCTATTGCATTAAATGTGCCTTCTGGGCATAAGAGTGACCGAGGTGAATTGTCTAGAAATAAACAACTTTTCTTAATGTAACGCAAAAGTAACTTAACGCCAATTACTCTCTACGGCTAGTAACTAAGTAACGTAAATAGTTACTTTACAAGAAATGTAACTAATAACTGTAATTAGTTACTCTAAAAAGTAACGTTAGCCAACTCTGTTCCTGCCACAGTAAATTCCTTGTCTATGTGAACTTTCATGGCGAATAAAACTCATTCTGATTCTGACACCACAGGTTCAAGGCACCTCAACATCAGTGAAATCATGGTAAGGGTTTTTTATTCATACACATGATACTTAGAATCCAGTGGTGAACACAATATGTCTAGAAATTAAAATACCCTTCCTCATGTACCACATTGCTGTTTCCAGGAGTTGGATCTAAAGAATCTGAATCTGGCTATTGGACAACAACTGACAGTGGAAGGGAAGATTCCTGCTAATTGTACTAGGTAAGATTTGATAAGAGGTAAGATAAACATAACCTGTACGAGTCAACAAAATTAACTTTTACTTGTACCACATTCTAAAACAGCCTACCTGCATGTTCGTTTTTGTGTAAAACCCATCCTATTGAGCGTACATCTTGACTGAGTTGTACATCTGATTTCAAACCCCATCTTCTGTGCTTTCAGGTTTGAAATAGACCTGGGTAGTGATTCTCAGAATTTTGCGCTGCACTTTAACCCCCGTTGGGATGATCCTGGTGAAGGTACCATAATTGTGATCAACTCAAAGACTAAGGGGAACTGGGACTCAAATGAAGATAAGGTTGAAAACACCCTGCAGAGGGACTCCACTGTCAAGGTAAGATCTTGTAGTTTGATGGATGGAAATGCATACAAGCTTTTGTTTGAAACAGGAAGCCATTCAAAAAGTTGTTGTTTAATGGCATTCTGAAAACTCCAGTGACTTTATGGGGGCACTAATACCGTAAAACCCTCCACAGATTGTCATACAGCTGAAAGACAAGAATAATTTCATGATACAACTGCCCAATAAGTCAATCAGGTTCCCCAACCATAAGGGCATGAATATCGACTACTTCAGGATCCATGGTGACTTCCTGATGAAGTCCTTCCAGATGTGACAGAAGAACCCACATGCTGGTTCTGCTCTGGAAGACACAGTAGTGTTGATGCAGTAAAGAAGAATCTGAATGCAGAATTAAAAGTGGATCATTTATTGTTCCTACAGTATAACATTTATCAAAATGTCTCTCTGGCTATTGGCTATTTTCATGTTTTGATTGGTAAAGAAAAAGCATGAGCTGTAAATTCAAGAGTTAATAAAAAACTAATTCTTAGAACTTGTCACTTGAAAGATTATTTCATTACAAGCCACAGGATTCCAGAGTGTTGCAATGTTGAAACAATAAACACCAGTACGTCATTTCACAGTACGGTTTTATCAGAGCTGTCATAAGCCTTTTATGGGGCCCCCTTACAATGTTGTGGCCCCTACAGCCTCAGGGCCACCAATACTATTGATTATTGTCAATGCTTGATCATTCACACACCTACTATAAATATAACACAGCCATTATGAATGAGCTGCAGCTGTGTTGCTTTCATAACACCAATGTCAACCTGGCATATGTATCACTGTTCTAAGGTATTTAACTGAACAAATATTACTAGAGTGGTCTAGTGTTAAGTTACACCTTTAAATGTAAGGGATAATGCCCAACGAGGTGTTCAGTATCATAAAATAATGAACGATGCAGAGGTGTGAATCGTCCGCCGCATAGCAGAGGCCAGAAAAGGCCTCTTGTCCTGAAAACAAACTATGAGCAGGCTATGCTGTTCTCATTACGAAGGCACAGTCAGCCCCACCTCCCTGGGTGCTGTTCCAGCGTTTCTACACTAGGGGTCAGTGTCGTGCCATTCACACTTTCCACCACACACGTGCACACACGCGCACACAAGCAGCAAAATCACAGGGAAATCCAGGTGAATAGACGTTGGATACTTACACATTGTAACTGCCCTTGGAATGAATAAGACGCAGAGTCTCGACTGATGCTCCACGGTTTATTTTCTCTCTCTCTCGCCGTTTGCGCACCGTGAAAACTGTAGCATACAAAAACGAAATCATTACTTGTCCACAGTTTCATATTAACAATATACAAATAATACACGTTACAAACTCCATACCTCACTCCGCTGACCAAGGGCATTAAACGATTACAGGTAAGTAGCAACCAAAACGAATCTTTAACCATTTCAATGCAATGCAGGATACTTCTGTTAACCTTTTATTACCGGAAACCAGACAAAAGGCACATGTGCTCTCATATCTAACAATTACCCAACAAATAAACACACCTGCCACCTAGAGGTATGCATGAGTAATTATATGTACGAACATTACAAGGAAGTCATACAAACAACAACAAAATTAAGCAAACACATGAGGCTGATATATAACTGTCACTTACACACATCACATGCCATAGACTGCATTGTGTGTGAGTGTGTGTGGGTGTCTGGGTACATGCCCAGCAATCTCATGGTTCCATGGAATGAGCAGGTTTTGATTCAATACCCATTTCCTTGGTATCAGCGAATCTTGACTTTATTGTTTTCTTGTGTGTCTTTCTTGTTTCTATGGCTTATACTTGATTTCCACAGAAATTTCTATTGTCACAACCCGAGGAGCAGATACTGATCAGGAAGGATAGGGCACCAGTGTTTCTCTACAATGTCATTGTAATTGTATGCTAACCAAAATCGACAATAGAGTAGAGTTTTTTTTTTTTTGCTGTCCTAATCCCCTATACATTGTGTATAATTTTTATAATCTAGACATGCCTACTATTACTTCCCAGGAAGATGCGTGTGTGAGTGTTTGTGGGTGTCTGTACATGCCCAGCAATTTCATGGTTCCATGGAATGGGCAGGGTTTTTTTTATACCATTTCCTTGGTATCAGCGAATCTTGACTTTCTTTCATTCTACGGTTTATACTTGATTTGACTTGATTTATACCACAGAAATGTTGATTGTCACAACCCGAGGAGCAGATACTGGTCAGGAAGGATAGGGCACCAGTGTTTCTCTACAATGTCATTGTAATTTCATGCTAACCAAAATCGATAATAGAGTAGAGTTTTGTTTTTTTGCTGTCCTAATCCCCTATACATTGTGTATCTTGTTAAACAAGTAGTTGTAGTCTTTTAATAATCACACAGACACACACACGTTTTTCTTTGAAGTTGTTGCAGCCTTCTATAAATTCTACATACTACTGGACTGATCTTTTTGGTGAAATAAAACCATTTTTTTTAATTGCCTGGAAGTGGCTTTTAACTATTTATCGCTCTCCAAAAACAAGTTTGGATAGATAATGTACTACAGGTGAGACTCACACAACTAAACACCTACAGGTGTTGCTCTCTCAGAGCTAGACATCTATGAAGATACTTACAGATAAACTTATCTTTCTTGGTCTTGATTACAACAAATCTTTGCAAAGGTGTTATTTTGCTTGTCCAGACAATAGAAATGTACTCCTGAGATAGACAGTTTGATAAGCTGAATAAATACGCTGCACGTTGGAAAGAGAAAGAGAGTTCAGTCAAGACACTCTCGCATTAGATTTGAGCATTTATTGATAACCATGACATGGAAATAGGTTTGACTTTGGCGGAGTGGATGATCTAAGGGAAGCGCTCCCTGCCTCCTCGATGGGACACATACATACATGACATATGATGCAGGGAGCAAAAAGATATAATCCCACTGATGGATAGAACATACAGACAGCAAGGGGGAGAAGGGGATTGTGGAGGGCGGCAGCAGCACTGATCATACAGCAACCGGGGGTGAGTGTGTGCGTATCTGCGCGGCCTTTTAATGTCGCCTTATTGGACAGTGCCTATTGGGCTTGAGCAGGCTAACAAAGGTGTAGTTAATAAGCGAATGACGCGCGGTGCCTGAGTGCCATGCCTGAACTAGCTCTCCGATAGAGGGCATGCCATGAATGACCCATACCACATTTGTTGCCGATATGTCAAAATTTTTAAAACAAATGACAACATACGTCACATTTCAAAATAAGGAACAGGCGGTTGTCCGATCCTGGCAGGATTGGTATCCATGGATTTGCCATGACCCAATGAATCCATGGAAACCAACATATTTGTCAGACACAGCTGTCAAAAGTTATAAGCAAAACTACTCATTTTTACACTCAAATAATAAGTCAAACTAAACTACCAGCGATGAGGATGATGATTGTGTGTGAGCATGTGACCTGCAAAAACTCATTTTGTAGTTTCCATGAGAAATATAAAATTGGAACAAAATGTGGCAGCTACCCAACACTACAAGTTAAATGCTTTTAAACTATTGGATAGCCTCGCTAGCGCTTCAGGACTCATGATCCTTATTTTGATCAAAACCAGTCCTATAAAGCAATAAACCACGAGATGGTGTGATCTTTAACACCCCCGTTCAGCCATCCCGATTCCATGGAATCAGAAAGTTCTTTTCTGAAACCCATTGTTTTGGTTTGGCTTTTGTTCTGTGGCATGTACTTGATTTCCACAGAAGTCTTGAATGTCACAAAATCGAGGGCAGGGATCGGCAACCTTAGGCACGCGTGCCAACTGGCACGCTGAGGGGAAATCAACGGCACGCCAAGCACATGCAGATTAATATTATATTTATTACAAAATTATAATGATTTGTTTAGTTTGAGAAATGTTTGAGTCCTGGTTGTATTTGCATGACAAATTACCTATTAATCCTTAATCATAATCAAGTTAAAAAAAAACAGTTAGTTGTCACGGTGACGTTGACGTCACATGTCAGCAATTGTGCAGTTGGCGCTCACCACAGTGCTGAACTTTCTGGCGAGGTTGAGAAATGGCGACGCAAAAGAAGGCAACAGTTGATGTTAGGTCATTTCAGCCCACTTGGAGAGAAGAATATGGTTTTATTGATCAAAAAGATTGTGCCGTATGCACTTGAACATGAAAATGTTGTGTGCCGTACATCCAGCGTTAAGTGCCACTTTGAAACGAACGTGACAAATCATATCAAGATCAGGCAGAAAGGGCAGAGGCCATCTGATGCGCTGTGTCCAATTATGAAAAGCAAACCAACACTACAAGTTTTGGTTAGACCTAAAAATAATGCCACTGAAGCAAGCAACCAAATTGCTCACTGCATTGTATGTGTTATGTAACAGTTTGAATCTACTGAACTATTAAATTGTGATATAATTAAACGTAACCGTTAATGTTGATATGGCACAGTTGACTGCAAAGATTTTTTGTTAATAGCGAATCCTATCAAAAAGGTTGCCGACCCCTGATCTAGGGTATACTCAACTTTTACTGCTCATACAAGTTGGTATCATCAGTCTGTTACATGTCACAGTTTCAGACCTGATCTTGTTCATTGTCACAGTCCAGCTTATGTAAATGATGAACAGGATTACCACTCCCTGCATGTGTGTGTGTATCACATACGGACCAATACAAATGTCTCTAAATGACACCAGGAAGAGGATGCATTTTTCCAGTGGACACCGGAGCACGTGTGTGTTTGTGTGCTGCACGAATGTGTGTGGACCAATAAAGATTTATTCTCTTTATAATCGCAAATAGAGTTTTGGTTTCCCCCCTCCTCTATAAATTGTTTCTTGTAGCCTACAATAGCGGAACACATTCTCACACACACATTCTTTGCTTTTAAGTTGCTGTAGCCTTCTATTATGGAAGAGTGTTGCATTCACAAAACAAATTACACACCTTATCTGGTAATTAAGTGAAAATATCTAACAATAATAATTTGACTGATTCATACATTTAGAACGCTTGACATGGCAAAGCATTGTAACCTTTTTTGAAAACTTCCTTGAAAATGTATGACTCATGTAAAAGGAGTCTGTATCAAAAGATTCTCATGAAGGTCATTGTTCAGGTTAGGACATGACTGACCGCCCCTCCTCCATCCTGGTGTGTATATATAACTGAGATCTCTCTCTACTCCTCACATCAACACCCAGCATCTCCTCCATCTCAGAAGAAGACTTCATCCACAGGTGAGTTCTATGACTAGGGTTGACATGTGGACATGTTTTAGTTTGAACTCTTTGCCAACACAACCACACACACACACAGATAGACATCAGCTGATTTTGTCTTTAGAGGTGACATGGTATACAACATGATTCCATACAATTTTTATTCATTCAATTGTTGTTTTATTATTTGATCAATATCGTGTTGGGACTTGTTTTGAGGAGTTTGTAAAAATGTATATCACAGTAGAAAGAGCTCATTCATCACCATAAAAACTGTTCCTGTAAAAAAATCATACAATAATACAATGGCAAACGCACTATGCACTTTGTTGCCCTGTACATTATAGTTATTAGCTTAGCTTCGTTTTGCTCCTAGATTCAAACCTAGCCCCAGTAAATTGTAGAGCTAACTAACTACCAGACTTCTGCCTTGCATTTTACAAAATTATTTATTGATTAAAGAGTTTCTTGATTCAAGAACTTAATGCAAATATTACTTTTCATTATGGTCGATTATTACCTTGATCCGTCTTGCTGTATAATGAGGATTGATCATGTTATATGCAAGTGACACTAAATATTCAGTACAATATGTGCTATTGCATTAAATGTGCCTTCTGGGCATAAGAGTGACCGAGGTGAATTGTCTAGAAATAAACAACTTTTCTTAATGTAACGCAAAAGTAACTTAACGCCAATTACTCTCTACGGCTAGTAACTAAGTAACGTAAATAGTTACTTTACAAGAAATGTAACTAATAACTGTAATTAGTTACTCTAAAAAGTAACGTTAGCCAACTCTGTTCCTGCCACAGTAAATTCCTTGTCTATGTGAACTTTCATGGCGAATAAAACTCATTCTGATTCTGACACCACAGGTTCAAGGCACCTCAACATCAGTGAAATCATGGTAAGGGTTTTTTATTCATACACATGATACTTAGAATCCAGTGGTGAACACAATATGTCTAGAAATTAAAATACCCTTCCTCATGTACCACATTGCTGTTTCCAGGAGTTGGATCTAAAGAATCTGAATCTGGCTATTGGACAACAACTGACAGTGGAAGGGAAGATTCCTGCTAATTGTACTAGGTAAGATTTGATAAGAGGTAAGATAAACATAACCTGTACGAGTCAACAAAATTAACTTTTACTTGTACCACATTCTAAAACAGCCTACCTGCATGTTCGTTTTTGTGTAAAACCCATCCTATTGAGCGTACATCTTGACTGAGTTGTACATCTGATTTCAAACCCCATCTTCTGTGCTTTCAGGTTTGAAATAGACCTGGGTAGTGATTCTCAGAATTTTGCGCTGCACTTTAACCCCCGTTGGGATGATCCTGGTGAAGGTACCATAATTGTGATCAACTCAAAGACTAAGGGGAACTGGGACTCAAATGAAGATAAGGTTGAAAACACCCTGCAGAGGGACTCCACTGTCAAGGTAAGATCTTGTAGTTTGATGGATGGAAATGCATACAAGCTTTTGTTTGAAACAGGAAGCCATTCAAAAAGTTGTTGTTTAATGGCATTCTGAAAACTCCAGTGACTTTATGGGGGCACTAATACCGTAAAACCCTCCACAGATTGTCATACAGCTGAAAGACAAGAATAATTTCATGATACAACTGCCCAATAAGTCAATCAGGTTCCCCAACCATAAGGGCATGAATATCGACTACTTCAGGATCCATGGTGACTTCCTGATGAAGTCCTTCCAGATGTGACAGAAGAACCCACATGCTGGTTCTGCTCTGGAAGACACAGTAGTGTTGATGCAGTAAAGAAGAATCTGAATGCAGAATTAAAAGTGGATCATTTATTGTTCCTACAGTATAACATTTATCAAAATGTCTCTCTGGCTATTGGCTATTTTCATGTTTTGATTGGTAAAGAAAAAGCATGAGCTGTAAATTCAAGAGTTAATAAAAAACTAATTCTTAGAACTTGTCACTTGAAAGATTATTTCATTACAAGCCACAGGATTCCAGAGTGTTGCAATGTTGAAACAATAAACACCAGTACGTCATTTCACAGTACGGTTTTATCAGAGCTGTCATAAGCCTTTTATGGGGCCCCCTTACAATGTTGTGGCCCCTACAGCCTCAGGGCCACCAATACTATTGATTATTGTCAATGCTTGATCATTCACACACCTACTATAAATATAACACAGCCATTATGAATGAGCTGCAGCTGTGTTGCTTTCATAACACCAATGTCAACCTGGCATATGTATCACTGTTCTAAGGTATTTAACTGAACAAATATTACTAGAGTGGTCTAGTGTTAAGTTACACCTTTAAATGTAAGGGATAATGCCCAACGAGGTGTTCAGTATCATAAAATAATGAACGATGCAGAGGTGTGAATCGTCCGCCGCATAGCAGAGGCCAGAAAAGGCCTCTTGTCCTGAAAACAAACTATGAGCAGGCTATGCTGTTCTCATTACGAAGGCACAGTCAGCCCCACCTCCCTGGGTGCTGTTCCAGCGTTTCTACACTAGGGGTCAGTGTCGTGCCATTCACACTTTCCACCACACACGTGCACACACGCGCACACAAGCAGCAAAATCACAGGGAAATCCAGGTGAATAGACATTGGATACTTACACATCACATGACATAGACTGCATTACTATAAGGTCAAGACAGACCATTCCTTGACTCCTCCACCAAAATACCTTTAGAACAATTAAGGCACTTCTAATCTTTGATTTTCGGCTCTACTTCCTAAAAGCACCTAGCACTCCCCACCTATACTGAAAAGTGTGTCACTTTGGATAAAAGCGACCACTAAATGAATACATTTAAACGTGACTGTAGAATGTAGTGGAAGGATTATCAGGCTGGTGTAAAGTGTGTCCTCTCTGATAGGCTGCCCTGCTCTCATTTGGCAGGTCTAATCTGACAGGATCAGACACCGTCAGGTCCATTATCTCCCAATAAGAGCTTGTTAAGTAATTAACAGCACAGCAGTGGAAGGGGGAGGTGTGTGATTGGACGGTGATGAAGATGGTCAGGTCAGGTACCAATACATGTCTAGAAAGTATCATCAGTGAAAGTTCATCTAGAAACCTTAGTCTGCGCTCCGTCTTGCTCCTAGAGGCAGACCTGACTCCCGGACCGGTAAGTAAGTTGTACAGCTATACGCTAACTAGTAGTAGACTAGCTGTGCGGGAATCGCAGGATCTAACCAGTCGAAGGGCGTACAAAAATACAGGGTGTTCACAGCCTGGAAACATAGCTAGCTACATGGGAATAACCTGGCCTTTGTTTGTTGCGTTTCTGCAGCTGTCTTGTTGTTTTAGGTAGCTAGCAGTCGTTATCTCCCAGAAGTTAATAACCTTGTCGAGCTAACTAAACTGATGTTCTACTGTTAGTGTAGGTAATCGCGCGCAGGTTAGTGACGTTAGTGACTGTGGCTAGCTAGCTAGCTAGTTAAACTTAAATTATGCCTAAAACTACGCCTTGCCAAAGGCAAGCACACCCAATAATTCATATGTATTCAATGTATTCATTTAGCAGGCAGTTTTATTGATGCACAAGGGGGATTTTAAGCTACGATCTCTAAATCTGCATGGAAACTATACTGTTCATCTGTCACAACTTTTACGGCAACATCCGTATTGTCGTTTTTTTTAGTGCTGTTCTTAAGAGTTTCTTTTACAACAGTAGTTTATTTCTGTTGCTTCTATCAACATTGTTTACTGCACAGTTAATCATCACTAATCCTCTTCCTCTCTCAGCTTTTCCCCTGGATATGGGATTTATCCTGCTCCGTTTCTCTATCTGTCAAGGATCTCTGTGTGTGTGTGTGTCTGTTTGCGTGTGTGTGTGTGTGTGTGTGTGTGTGTGTGTGTGTGTGTGTGTCGTCATATTCTAGTGGTCACTGTAGAGTTTCTGTGCGGGTCTCTCCTAAAAGAGACACGTGTCTCAGGTGCTGAACTGAGGGTCTAGGTTGGTTATAGGTGTTGATCTGTGAAGTCCCTTGTGACATTGCTTGCAAAAAGGGCTACAAATAAAATAGTATTTGATTCTCTGCCACTGAATGAACTGTATTTGACCTTGTTATCCCTGGTTTAGACACCTCAGACACCTAGCTACACTGTAGGTGTGTCACCTGTCCATCACCAGATATTTTAGGATTTGAATCTTGGCAGGAAGATTAAACTGTAGTATTTGGTATTAGTTATGCAGTTGATGGGAATTCTCTATGGGGAGTATGCCCCTGCACTGCATGAGGAGGAGCTGGGTTGAGTATCACTGTAACATGAGGAGGAGCTGGGTTGAGTATCACTGTAACATGAGGAGGAGCTGGGTTGAGTATCACTGTAACATGACGAGGAGCTGGGTTGAGTATCACTGTAACATGACAAGGAGCTGGGTTGAGTATCACTGTAACATGACGAGGAGCTGGGTTGAGTATCACTGTAACATGAGGAGGAGCTGGGTTGAGTATCACTGTAACATGACGAGGAGCTGCGTTGAGTATCACTGTAACATGAGGAGGAGCTGGGTTGAGTATCACTGTAACATGACGAGGAGCTGGGTTGAGTATCACTGTAACATGAGGAGGAGCTGGGTTGAGTATCACTGTAACATGAGGAGGAGCTGGGTTGAATATCACTGTAACATGAGGAGGAGCTGGGTTGAGTATCACTGTAACATGACGAGGAGCTGGGTTGAGTATCACTGTAACATGACGAGGAGCTGGGTTGAGTATCACTGTAACATGAGGAGGAGCTGGGTTGAGTATCACTGTAACATGAGGAGGAGCTTGGTTGAGTATCACTGTAACATGACGAGGAGCTGGGTTGAGTATCACTGTAACATGACGAGGAGCTGGGTTGAGTATCACTGTAACATGACGAGGAGCTGGGTTGAGTATCACTGTAACATGAGGAGGAGCTTGGTTGAGTATCACTGTAACATGAGGAGGAGCTGGGTTGAGTATCACTGTAACATGACGAGGAGCTGGGTTGAATATCACTGTAACATGAGGAGGAGCTGGGTTGAGTATCACTGTAACATGACGAGGAGCTGGGTTGAGTATCACTGTAACATGACGAGGAGCTGGGTTGAGTATCACTGTAACATGAGGAGGAGCTGGGTTGAGTATCACTGTAACATGACGAGGAGCTGGGTTGAGTATCACTGTAACATGAGGAGGAGCTGGGTTGAGTATCACTGTAACATGACGAGGAGCTGGGTTGAGTATCACTGTAACATGACGAGGAGCTGGGTTGAGTATCACTGTAACATGAGGAGGAGCTGGGTTGAGTATCACTGTAACATGAGGAGGAGCTGGGTTGAGTATCACTGTAACATGAGGAGGAGCTGGGTTGAGTATCACTGTAACATGACGAGGAGCTGGGTTGAGTATCACTGTAACATGAGGAGGAGCTGGGTTGAGTATCACTGTAACATGAGGAGGAGCTGGGTTGAGTATCACTGTAACATGACGAGGAGCTGGGTTGAGTATCACTGTAACATGACGAGGAGCTGGGTTGAGTATCACTGTAACATGACGAGGAGCTGGGTTGAGTATCACTGTAACATGACGAGGAGCTGGGTTGAATATCACTGTAACATGACGAGGAGCTGGGTTGAGTATCACTGTAACATGACGAGGAGCTGGGTTGAGTATCACTGTAACATGACGAGGAGCTGGGTTGAGTATCACTGTAACATGAGGAGGAGCTGGGTTGAGTATCACTGTAACATGAGGAATGAGCCCTGACATCAAAAGGAAGTTAAATGTGAAACACATTTAATACCTCTTCAAACAAACGACATTGTTTACAATGAAAATATGTTACAAAGGTTTGAATCCTACCTACTCTTCATTTATTAAAGGTTAGAGTGAGAGAAAGAGGGAAGAGAGCGAGAGAAACATAGGAAAAGAGAGAGACTGCGAGAGACAAGAAAGTACTGTTAAATCTCCTTCATTCTCTCCAGCTAAGTCAATGGCACATTAGCGGTAAGGACAGGGCTGCCTACAGAGTCTCTGCTCTCGTCAGGTAAATTACCTTTGGCCTCGGGCTTTAGAAAGTGCACTAACTTTTTTTATTCTCCAGTTCACCTTCATTACTCTGTTGTACTTAACAGGTAAGGACGTTCAGGCGGGCTATTACAAACCACAGAGAACACATGGACACATGCAATATAATCAGTCATGGAGGGAGGGAGAGAGGAGAGAGGGAGTGGTGAGAGGAGAGAGAGAGGGAGAGAGATGGAAAGAGAGGGAGGGAACGAGGGAACGAGAATTGAACTGAGAGAAGAGGAGGAGGGAGGTGTGTAGGGAGAGAGAAGGGGAGGGAGGGGTAAAGAGAGAAAGGTTAGAGAGGGTAATGCAGTACTCTACATCCATACACCTGCCTCATTCATTTCCTATCTTTTACTGTGTTAATGGCGTCTGACTTAGTCCTTTATGAGCAGTTTGCTGGAGGGTGTTGACATCGCCTCGACCTGGTCGTGAAGCTGGACGGATATAGAAACACGCATGGCTTCCTGTCCAGGTTTAATCACCTCACTTAATCACATTTAAGCATATTACAAGCGCCAGTACGTATGAAAATATATGTTTTACCTATTGGTTCCGCAATAGATTTGAATGGAACCTGCAGCCCTGCATTTTGACCACTAGATGGGGCTGTGACTCATCAGAATCATGTGACATGATAGGAGGACAGTGTGGAGTGGGATGAAGTGTTGTGTCTTTTCTCTGCCGGCCAACTAAAGTCCTGTCTTATCAATGGTGTGTCAGTGTGTGGTTGTTGAGATGAGTATCTATAGAGTAACTGCGTAGCAGAGGCCTTGTTAAATGAAGTGGGCATGGCCTTGATAACAGTGCTTATATTTGACTCATGTCTTTGATTAGCCCAGACACCAGGGAAACCAGGTCCACCCCCTCCATCTTAGGGGGTGTCACACTGAATATCGTTGTGTAGTATAGCACAGGTGATGTAGCTTGGGGTGTTATTTAAGCACACACACTGATGTATGTGCACGCATGCATGATGATGATGATATATTTTATTGATCCCTCAGAGGGAAATTTGTATGTGCCGGCCAGGGTTAGGACCCAGTGTGTCCAGGGTTTCAGCCCAGGGATGATTGTCTATTTTAGCTCAAAGGGAGTGCTGGCCACTCCAAGGGGTTCTTCATCAGGCTAGATGCAGCAGAGAGTTGGGGAGGGGTGAGGAGAGGTGTGGAAGGGTGGGGAGGGATGGAGAGGTGGGGGTGAGGAGAGGTGGGGAGGGGTGAGGAGAGGGATGGAAGGGTGGGGGTGAGGAGAGGGATGGAGAGGTGGGGAGGGGTGAGGAGAGGTGGGGGTGAGGAGAGGTGGGGAGGGGTGAGGAGAGGGATGGAGAGGTGGGGAGGGGTGAGGAGAGGTGGGGAGAGGTGGGGAGGGGTGAGGAGAGGTGGGGAGAGGTGGGGAGGGGTGAGGAGAGGTGGGGAGAGGTGGGGAGGGGTGAGGATGGGTGAGGAGAGGGATGGATAGTGTAATGAAAAGACCATGGTGTTGCTGGATGGGAGGGGGTTGACTCCAATAAAGTACCTTCCATTCTTTCCTTTTTCTCTTATGTCTGTCAGTCTGACACTCTCTCTCTCTCGTTACTATTATTAACATTCTCATGATCAACATTATTAGGATAAATATCATAATGATTACTGATGGAGAACCAGGTGGAGGTGAACGATTTGATTGCTCTGTGGGGCCGCCACTGGCCCGAGGCAGGGGGAGCAGGCCTGGACTGCTAATTGAGGTCTAACGTCCAGCTGTGTCACCGAGCGCCCTCACAGAACGCGCTCCAAACTGCCTCGTCTTCAGGCTAGAATAATGAGGCCTGCCCTGGCTGATGAGCTATGAGCTGCTTTGAACTCTGACGAGGAGCAGAGCTGCTGGAATCAGCAGAAGCTGGTGAGGAACTCTGCTGCAACACCAGTCTCTCCCTCTCACCACCTCTCTCTCTCTCTCTCTCTCTCTCTCTCTCTCTCTCTCTCTCTCTCTCTCTCTCTCTCTCTCTCTCTCTCTCTCTCTCTCTGACGCTCTCTCTCTCTGACGCTCTATAAAAACCCTGTTTTGCTGCTCAAACACCTGGTTTAATGCCAGGAGAGTGGAGAAGAGGACTGAGTGATTTACAGAAGCTGAGCGATCAAAGTGCTGCACGGCGGAGGAGAGAGGTGTCAAGATGGAAGCCACTTAAACAGCCCTGCAAGACGAGGACCCGTGGGGTGACCGGAGGGGCGGAGCCTCCCCTCACCTGTCTTAACGAGCTCGTTTTATGAGACGGCTTCTGGAGATACGCACCTCTGTTCTGTCCCCCCCCACCCCCCTCTCTCTCTCTCTCTCTGTCTGTGTGTCTCTCTTATGGTCCTGCTTTCTTGGAATCTCCCTCCTCGCTTCACAGAAACTCGTCTCTTTTTTTATTCTCTCTGTGCTGCTCTCTCTCATAATCTCTCTCTCTCTTCAACTCTCTAACTCTCTTTCATTTTCTTTGACCCTCCCTCCAGAACACAACAGAATAAGGCTGTACGTGAGAGTGCGTCTGGTAGGATTGTATTTCTGGCTCATCCTTCCACTGAGCTGCAGTCGAGGGATGAGGGATGAGGGGATGGAGGGATGAGGGGATGGTAGGTGTGGGCTGGAGGGATGGGATTGAGGGGGGAATAGGATGGATAGAGTGGATGGATGGATGGATGGATGGAGGGCTGATGGATGGATGGATGGGAGGGAGGGGTGGTGGAGGAATGAGATGAAGACATAAACAGAGATGATTGCTTAGCCAATGCTCACCAGATGGAACGTGTGATTTATGTTCTAGATGTTTCACTGAGGGTCTGGCCCACATCCTGGCACCACTTTCAAAACTTTGCTCATATGGAGATGGACTGTGTGCAGGAGATAATGACAGTATTTCTTTGTCCCGAACTCACCTAGTTTCTGCTATTTGTTTATGAGATGGCTGTGTTATCGGACTGGCGAGTGGTCGCTAGGCAGATTACTGACCTCAACACTGGCATCAACACCCAGGCTTGCTGATTGGTCTCTGATGAATTTACCAGAAACCCTCATTTGGTTGAGTGGGTAATGGGCCCAGTTGGCCATCGCAGACAACAGGAAGTGTTTTGTCCAAGCGGAGCCGAACCGCCTTGATTGTCTAGAAATCAATTTCAGCTCCCTGTAATTAGAGCAAATAACTCAGGAGAGGCTAATTAGACAAATACTTTGTGAATGTGAGACACACACACACATTCATACACACACACCCGATGAGACCAGACCACTGAACTTGTACATCCTGGTAGGTAGACGGCCAGGGCGAGGCAGAGGCGAGTAGGGCAGGGCAGGGCAGAGGCGAGCAGGGCAGGGCAGAGGCGAGCAGGGCAGGGCAGAGGCAGAGGCGAGTAGGGCAGGGCAGGGCAGAGGCGAGCAGGGCAGGGCAGGGCAGAGGCGAGCAGGGCAGGGCAGAGGCGAGCAGGGCAGGGCAGGGCAGAGGCGAGTAGGGCAAAGGCAGAGGCGAGTAGGGCGAGGCAGAGGCGAGTAGGGCAGGGCAGAGGCAGAGGCGAGTAAGGCAGAGGCGAGCAGGGCAGAGGTAGAGGCAGAATCAGGGCGAGGCAGAAGCAGAGGCGAGCAGGGCGAGGCGTCTGAGGGATGGATGCCCTCGTGGTTGTGACGGGGCTCGCTGGACGACAGCTGTGATCAGCGAGCAGCTCCGGGTGAAACCTCCAGTGGTGTGAAGGTTCCCTGGACCAGACCCCCGGACCTCTCTCCTTCAGTCTCCCTCCTCTCCCCTCCCAGACCCCTGGACCTCTCTCCTTCAGTCTCCCTCCTCTCCCCTCCCAGACCCCCGGACCTCTCTCCTTCAGTCTCCCTTATACTCCTCTCCCCTCCCAGACCCCCGGACCTCTCTCCTTCAGTCTCCCTTATACTCCTCTCCCCTCCCAGACCCCCGGACCTCTCTCCTTCAGTCTCCCTTATACTCCTCTTCCCTCCCAGACCCCTGGACCTCTCTCCTTCAGTCTCCCTTATACTCCTCTCCCTCCTTCTCCATCTCCCCTTCCTCCTCCTCCGACCCCCACAGCTCTCTCTGGCTCTAATTGAAAGCGGTTATGTAGCGGGGGAGCTGTGGAACCCAGAGAGGGGGAGACAGGCTGCCTGCCTGGCAGAGCACAGCCCCCCTTTTAGGATTCATTTCCTCCACACCTGGCCTGGGGAAATGAATGGGTGTTAAATCCAACTCTCTGTTCTCTCTCTCTCTCTCTGTCTCTCTGTCTCTCTCTCTCTCTCTCTCTCTCATATTCATCTCTCTCTCTCTCTCTCTCTCTCTCTCTCTCTCTCTCTCTCTCTCTCTCTCTCTCTCTCTCTCTCTCTCTCTCTCTCTCTCTCTCTCTCTCTCTCTCTCTCTCTCTCTCTCTCTCTCTCTCTCATATTCATCTCTCTATTCAAGGTATTTATCTCTCTCTATCCTATTCGTCTATCTAAGTATCCCTCTCTCTCTTTCTCTCTTCCATTCCATTCAAGCACTCTCTGTATTTTTATCTTCCTGATTTCCTTTTCACTCTTTCCCTGTCCCTCTCCTTCCCTCTCTCTTTCTTTCTCTCTCGATTCCATTTCCTGGCCTGTGTTTCAGTGACGTTCTAATGGCTGCTGTGAGTGTTCCCAGCCAGCTGTTAGAAAGTGACGCAGTCAGCAGGATCCTCCCTCCCTCCCCCCACCTCTCCCTCCCCCCCCCCACCTCTCCCTCCCCCCACCTCCCACCGTCTCTCTCCCTTCCACCTTCTCACCCCTCCTTCCTTCCTTCCTTCACCTCTCATCCTGTGCTCTCCTCTTCTCCTCTGTCATCCTCACCAATGAATCACCCACCTCAGTCTGTTCCTGCTGAGAAATGTTCTTAGAAGAAAACTCCTGGTATTGTCTGGAAGTATAATCCCAGAATAGGAAGATGTTCTTAATGATCAATCAAGCCGTTTGTTCCACCCATCCTACTGAAACCATCCACATGAGAATGAGCAATGGAACGATGCTTCTGTGCAGTCTTTAGAGAACAATCGCTGTGTACATCCTTTTCTTAACGATGAAACTTCTCTTAGAAACTTTATTCTTCTCATTAAAAAAAATACATCAGCACCCCCTTCGTCTAACTAATTCTGCTTTGTACGTACAGCAGCAACCATGTTTCATTAAATTGGATAAAAACGTAAAAAACTTTCTTGCCAGATCAATAATAACTTCCCTTCTGTTGACACTTGGGTTGAAAAAACTCACAGCTTTTTTCTTGTTCTCCCTTGTCAATTTAATTGCCCCACACCCGATCCCTTGCTCAAGTTTCAAGTTTATACATCATTTATAACAAAACAAGGACAGATACATTGTACAGTCCTGCAGAATGTACCTGTACGAAGAATACTGAAACATTCAGTGAATAATTCTCTGACGACTGAGAATGAACGTTGGGTGGGAGGATGGAGGAAGTGGCGGTTGGGTGGGAGGATGGAGGAAGTGGCGGTTGGGTGGGAGGATGGAGGAAGTGGTGGTTGGGTGGGAGGATGGAGGAAGTGGCGGTTGGGTGGGAGGTTGGAGGAAGTGGCGGTTGGGTGGGAGGATGGAGGAAGTGGCGGTTGGGTGCGAGGTTGGAGGAAGTGGCGGTTGGGTGCGAGGTTGGAGGAAGTGGCGGTTGGGTGGGATGCTGTTTGACGGAGTGCAGATGGACGTGACGTACGCGCTCCACAACAGCGACGCCATTAGGAGCACTACCCTCTTTATGTACCAGAAAATGACAATGTACGTTTTGAAACCTGGTCCTTCTGAAATTCAGTTGGCTTGTGGTGTTACCCGTCACTGCACAGGTGAACGAGCCTCACACTGACCTACCGAGGAAACAGGTCGCAGCTTCCACTCTTTCTGTCCCTCTGCTGTCGCCATGGCGAAGCTGAAGGAGGGAAGGAACACCAGGGAACATTATTGGATGCATAAATCACTTCCTGGTTGCAGGGTGTGTTGTTTCACGGCTAATGGATCTCTTCCTTCACTCCGTAAATCACGACTCACCGCGGATGCCTTCACAGGGGAGGTTGGGAGGGAGGGAGGAAAGAAGGGATGGAGGGAGGGATGGAGGGAGGGATGGAGGGAGGGATGGAGGAAAGGAGGGATGGAGGGAGGGAGGGAGGGAGGAAAGGAGGGATGGAGGGAGGGAGGGAGGGAGGAAAGAAGGGATGGAGGGAGGGAGGAAGGAAAGAAGGGATGGAGGGAGGGAGGAAAGGCCTCCTCTTTTTTTTTCTCTCATTTCGTCTGCTTTGCTCAATCCCACTCCTACCGGAGGGCTTCTGGGTTCACAGAACAGCAGCTCAGACACTGCATGGCTGCCCTCTCTGAACTGTACAGTAATGGAGCACTGTCTCAGCCCGGTGAGGGCGGCATTACTCCCAAACTGCTGGAGGAGTCAACCAGAGTTCAGCCCTGGCCTGGCAGACAGGCTTTCTGCTTCCTGTCGGCAGAGTCCGAACTCCACATGACTCCCTGGACAAACGCCACACTCGAACGTCCCAGGTTCATTTTTCTTGTGAAACTGGATGGAACTGATAGTCGGGAATGACTCTGAAATGACTCCCTCTGATTTAAACTCCCATTGCAATGACTCCCCCCTTAAATGATTCCCTCTAGAATGATGGCCTTCTGAAATAGCTCACTCTCTAATGACACCCTCTAAACTGACTCGATCTGAAATAACTCCCTTGAAACTGACTAGATCTGAAATGACTCGATCTGAAATGACTCCCTCTAAAATGATTCACTCTGAAATAACTCCCTCTGTAATGACTCGCTCCATTGGTCATTAAAGCTCTTTGTCACAGTCTTATTATCATCGCATAATGACAGTGGGTTATTTTCCCCTCGTCCAGCCTGGGCAGATGTTGTCAAAACATTTCTTCTATTTTCTTCTAATGGTCTCCACACTCTCATGGATTCTTATTTAACCCTCGTGCTGCCTTCGGGTCACATGACCCAAAGGTTCATAACGAACCATCGTTGTGTTTACCCAATTTTACCCAATACAAAAACAAATACAAATTATTTTCTTTTAACCATTCCAATGTGGGGGGTCTGAGACAGCCCGACAGTTAAAAGAAAATGCTTCACTTTGTTTTTGTATGAGGTAAATTTGTCACAATACGACGGTGGGTCACAATGACTGATGGGTCAGAATGACCCGAAGATAACACAAGGGTTAATCAAGCGACTGTCGTGAGCCTGTCATCATGGCAGTGTCTTTGCTGTGGGAAATGAAGCAATAGGTCATGATTCAATCAGACTTGACGGCTTTAACCCTGGCCTCTACTGGGGACATTCCTTCTATCCACTCATCCTCTCTTTCTCTCCTCTTTTTCTCTCTCGCTCTCTCTTCTCGCTCCCTCTACAGGTCACGATTGTTTGACGAATCCCTCTTTCTCTCTCTCCCTCTCCCTCTCTCTCTCTCTCTCTCTCTCTCTCTCTCTTTCTCTCTACTCTCTCTATTCCATTCATCTCTCTATTTAAGTTCAAGGTCATGGTTGTTTATGACGTCTTTTCCTCTCTCTCTCTTCTCTCCTCTCTCTCTCTCCTCTGTCTCACCACACCTGGCTCTCCAAGCCTCGCCCGCCCCACTGACGCCATCACCGAACGCACCAAGCTGGAAAAGACTCATTACGAAGGCGAGACAGTTACTGAACTTTGACCTTTATTCCCTCTACTGACACAGAGCTGTCAATCTCCTCTCCTCCGCTCCTTCCTCTTCCTGGCGTTCTGGTCACCTCCACCCTCCACCCTCCACCTCCACCCTCCACCTCCACCCTCCACCCTCCACCTCCACCCTCCACCCTCCACCTCCACCCTCCACCTCCACCCTCCACCTCCACCCTCCACCTCCATCCTCCACCCTCCACCCGACTCCCTCTACAGGTCACGGCTGTTTATGACAACAACCGTCTCCCTCTCTCTCTACTCTCTCTATTCTATTGTTTATGACAAATCTCTCTGTCTCTGTCTCTGTCTCTCTCTCTCTGTCTCTCCCCCCTCCTCTCTTCATTCCTGCCCTCCTGCCTCTCCCAAACACGGAGCTGTGCAGCTTTGTAATGACCACAAAGAGAGGGGCCAGAGGTGCCGGTTGGCCTCCGTCTTGGCAGACGAGCATGCGGACATTAATGATGTATGAACGGAGCTACCTGCAGCTCCGGGCAGAGACGGCATGATGGAAGGTAATTAGCGTTTAGCAAGAGGCTTCAGCAGCCGTGTGCGTGCCCCTGACCTTCCCTTGACTGATCTATCTTTCTCTCTCGTTCTGTTTCTCTCTCTCTCAGTTCTCTCTCTCCCCCCTCTCTTTCTCTCTCTCTCTCTAGGCTGTCAGTCATGTCTGTAGAGATGACGTCCTCTTCCGTTTTGCTAATGAGAGGCCAGGTTAGCGCTGGCATCCCAAGGCAGGCAGACCTCCTGACAAAGTCCAGGAACTGAATCACTTATTTTATCTTGAGAGGAAATGACATAACGAGGAAAGGGTTGCCATTTCTTTGTTCAGTTTTTTTTTGGTTGTCATCTCTGATTGGACAGTGTGAGAGGTGCGGTGTCCCTCTCAAGACTTTTCAAATTAATATTTAAAAAGCAAATGAAAGTTCAGAGCAAGCAGGTCAGACGGGAACCTCTCCTCGCGGTGGTTTTTGATGAGCAAGGTCCTCATGGATTCTCCGAACACAGACAACCTCGTGGAGGATGACTGTCAACCCCTTTGACACGAAGCCCACGGCCTGATTAAGACAGAGAGACGCTGAGGGAAGCTTCGTCAAGTCGCTGCTGAGAATCGACTCATTAAGGTAGAAAAGGAAGAAGGTTTCAGAATAGAGAAATGCCTTCGCTCATGTCAAGGCCTGTCAGGCCTCCGGAGGAGGCCTCAACACCAACAAGATACCAGCTTAGAATTTCTTCTTCTTTTGTTTCCCCTCCGTGGTTAAGGTCTTTCTCCCTGCCTCCCTCCATCCCCATGTAAGATCATTAAGACATTCCTCTAGTTCTTATAACTTTGAAATTACCATACTTTAATACAAACATGGCCTTGAGCTAATGTAACTGGGTTCACAAACTTTTTCCTTAGATATTAAAACCACGGACGAACAAAGAATTCATGTGTAGGTGTTCTGAAATGGAATCAAATGTATCATTTATTTTTACACTCAGACCTAAACTGTGAAAAACAACCTTCAATCTTGACCCTTTCTCATCCTCGCAACAAATACAACGAGGGGTGAAATCGCTGAAACCTCAAGTCTGAGACGAGCAAGTGAAACGTCCAATCCTCATCAAGGCAGAGGTCATGTGTCTCCCAGCCCACACATGAGCTGCTGGGGAGCCGGGGACTCAGTCTCTCTGAGAGGGCAGATCCCACTTCCAGATACATGCAGAAACTATCTCAATGTCTTTCTCTCTCTCTCTCTCTGTCTCTGTCTCTGTCTCTCTATCTCTCCTCTTTGTCTCTCTCTCCTCTCTATCTCTCTCTCCTCTGTTTCTTTCTCTCTCTCCTGTTTCTCTCTCGAAATAATCAGAGTTCCTAACCCAAACCTCTGGTTATCATTTAATATTCATGGAACAAAGGTACGCTGATTATCATTCTGTTTTAAGAGCTCCATCCTGCTGTGTTTGTATAGAGCTCTGATTAGTTATTAATGCACACGACCACCCGCATGAAAACGCCAATCTGGAGATGTTGGGTTTTTGACCTGCACAGAAGTGTGTCTGTGTGAGATGAAGGGTGGGGGGGTGCTGGTGGTGGTGGTGGGGGGGGGTGGTGCTGGAGAAGAAGGGAGGCCGTTTTAGCCTCAAGTGTTTTCATGATGGTAGGATTAACCCCGTAGCTGTGGGCTCGTTCCTCTCCGTGTTTGTGGAGCGGCCCGCCACACGTTACCCGGGGAACCATGAGGAGGGCCGATGTGAAACGCAAATAGATGTTGAGGAGAGGACGGTAATGAAAACAGTTGCCGTGGACGATTAATTCCGCCGGCTGTTGGTTTCCGTGGTAACCCCCTGGCGTCTGTGTGTGGTCTCTAAGAGGCGTCGTTGTTGTTCTCTGGCGCTTGTGTGAAGGCAGGGGATTTTTTTTCTGTGTTTGAAGACTCTCCATCTCTCTCTCTTCCTATCCCTGTCCTCCCCCCTCTCTCTCCATCTCTCTCTCTCCCCTTCTCTCTCTCTATCCTCCATCTCTCCTCTGCTCTCTCTCCCCCCCTCTCTCTCCCCTTCTCCTCCATCTCTCTCTCTCTCTCTCTGTCTCTGTCTCTGTCTCTGTCTCTGTCTGTGTCTCCACATCCTCTGTCTGTTGCTGTATTGTTCTGGGGAGGTGACGGACAGCAGGAGAACTTCCCCTCAGCAGAGCCCTGTGGGCTGGGCTCCATCACGGCCGGCCGGGCTGAGAGGTGATCCTCGTTCCAGCTGTGTGACGGGAGCTGTAGCTGCCCCCTCCTCTGCCCCCTCACACACATCCATAGGTCTGCCCCCTCCTCTGCCCCCTCCTCTGCCCCCTCCTCTGACCCCTCCTCTGACCCCTCCTCTGACCCCTCCTCTGCCCCCTCACACACATCCATAGGTCTGCCCCCTCCTCTGCCCCCTCCTCTGACCCCTCCTCTGACCCCTCCTCTGCCCCCTCACACACATCCAGAGGTCTGCCCCCTCCTCTGACCCCTCCTCTGCCCCCTCACACACATCCATAGGTCTGCCCCCTCCTCTGCCCCCTCCTCTGCCCCCTGCTCTGCCCCCTCCTCTGCCCCCTCCTCTGACCCCTCCTCTGCCCCCTCACACACATCCATAGGTCTGCCCCCTCCTCTGCCCCCTCCTCTGCCCCCTGCTCTGCCCCCTCCTCTGACCCCTCCTCTGCCCCCTCACACACATCCATAGGTCTGCCCCCTCCTCTGCCCCCTGCTCTGCCCCCTCCTCTGACCCCTCCTCTGACCCCTCCTCTGCCCCCTCCTCTAACCCCTCTTCTGCCCCCTCCTCTGACCCCTCACACACATCCAGAGGTCTGCCCCCTCCTCTGCCCCCTCACACACATCCAGAGGTCTGCCCCCCAACTGTGGGCGGAGCTCTACAGAAACGACATTTAAAGTTTATGTTGTCAAACTTTCTCACCCGGAGTTGGAATCCACTACTTTGTGTTTGTCCTCGGATCAGCGGGAGGAAGTTGTATTTGTTCCCATTCTGGGGACGGGGACGGACAGGGGTGAATGGAAAATGGAGTCCGACACCCATCTTAGCCGTTAATTAACGTCTCCCGTACAAAAGGCCGTGTAAACTCTCTTCCTCCGGTCCGGTTCTCCCTGCTTCTGCGGCAGAGCAGAAAGATGCTATTGTCACGCCGGTAATTTGATTTATTGCAGAGAGAAGGTGTGTACAATGAGATTATCTGTCCCTCATGCTCCGAATTCATCAGGAGTTGCTCTTTATCAAGGCCTTTTGTGCTCTGCTGTATTTTTGCCCTCACTCCGGCGGCTATTTTGTTCTTTAATTCACGAGCACAAAGAACATGATAACGGGCAGACAAGGCCTGACATTTCAGGGCTTTCTGTACGTGAGGGTGATTAAATCAAGCCTTTTCATATTTCAGGATAAAAAAGACAAACTGACCAATTTTCCACTTCCCTGAGATGTTTCCTTGTCTTAAGTGTGGGCCCATTTGGTGAAATTTAGTTTGGGTCCAAAGGTGAACAGAAAAGTTGGAGACGGCATCGGGGGGGCGTCTGGCTGTTTGACCTTTTACAGAGCATCTCTGTTTGCCCCTTTTTGACAAGTCATTCTCACTTTGGAGCTTAGAGGCCTTTTAAAGTCGTAATTTTCCCCGTCGTAGGAATATTAATCACACTGACCTGGTAGTGCCTGCTGACCTGTGTCTAGCTGGGCAGTGTGGAAGAAATGGGATTTCCTGTGTGCTTATGTTAATCGCAATCAGCTATTACCTTATCGTCAGTTCACGTATTCTCTTATTATCCATCTTCCTCTTGTAACCTGCTGTGTTCCGATGACAGTCACAGGTCTGTGATGTAGGATCCGCCTGCCTAGAATAACAAACACCTATTGGCTGTGTGTTATCTCCAGTTCTCCCTGTCCTCTGGCCTTCAGCGCAGAGACACACATGACTGACAACTGTGGTGTTGTGCATCAGAGGTGTGGTTTGCTCTCCCAATCTGCAGATTGCGGGTTGCTAATGTTTATAAATCCAGAACTGAACTGATCCTTGTCACTCCGTTAATAAAGTGATGGACTAAAACCCTTCCATCATCAGTAGCCCTCTGCAAGGTCATGTTGAGTTGATAAACAAGATAATCAGCATGATCGATATGGTCCCAACTGCTCCATTCCTCTACATTCTGTTTTGTGTATATTTATGTAGCTTTCATACGGTGTGTGTGTGTTGTGGTGTGTGCATGTGTTGTGTGCATCTGCGTGTGTGTTTGTATGTGTGTGTGCATATAACATTGTCTGCGTTACCTAATCTGGAATCATCATCTTTGGAGCTTTGCAGTAAAGGTCAGTGCATCTGTAAAGCCACACACCACACACACACCACACACACACCATTTCCCCTTTCCCTGCTATGGGAGTACTATATGTTTTGAGAAAATACATTTCGTGGTTTCAGGAGGAGAGAGGGTGACACCTTATTACCACAAACCCCTGGAGGCTCCCTGAAGACCTGCCTCTCTCTCTCACTTGCTCATTTCAACGTGTTTACTACCTCTCCCTCCCCTGGAGCCTTCAGAAGCTGCCATGCATGAGCGCTGCTGTTAGCTCTGGGGAGAAGTTATTTGCCGCAAACTGGCGGTCTGACCCTCTGACCAGGAACTGGAGTGTCAAGTGAGTCTCACCTGAGTCTCACCTGAGTCTCACCTGAGTCTCACCTGAGTCTCACCTGAGTCTCACCTGAGTCTCACCTGAGTCTCACCTGAGTCTCACCTGAGTCTCATTTAGTCATTTAGCAGACGCTCTTATCCAGAGCGGCAGTCTCACCTGAGTCTCACCTGAGTCTCACCTGAGTCTCACCTGAGTCTCACCTGAGTCTCACCTGAGTCTCACCTGAGTCTCACCTGAGTCTCACCTGAGTCTCACCTGAGTCTCACCTGAGTCTCACCTGAGTCTCACCTGAGTCACACAGGATCTTTTGAAAATCTAAGGAGACACAGACAGAGCTGTAGATAGATACATAGATGTGTGTGTGGTAGAGAGAAAGAGAGATTTACAGCAAGAGATGCAGTATTCTGGATAGACAGACAGACAGACAGACAGACAGATTGATCTTGATCAATCGATAGATGATTTAAACCCAGAGGGGAACAGAGACAGACTTCTTCAACACTTGTTGTTTGAGCTTCTGTGCTCTGCCATCCCTCCAGTCATCCAGCTCTAAGACCCTGCAGCTCTGTGTCTCTCTCTCCACGCCACCACACTGTTCTGCCTCAAATAACCCAGGATAAGTGCCCTCCTGGTGGGCTGCGGAGCAGGGGGAGGCCTTGCTGCACCATGGCACGTCCGCGGTCTGGAGGTCGACGTTTTCAGTGAATATAAAGGTGGTCCAATCCAATGCTGTTATTACGCTTGTTTCAAACCCGGCAATTTACTCAAATTTCTCTAACTGCTGCCTTGCGAAGCCTCCCCCCTCCCCCCCTTACAGCTTCTGTTTCCTGTCCCCCCCCCCTCACAGCTTCTGTTTCCTGTCCCCCTCATAGCTTCTGTGTTGTTGTTGTTTTGTCACCAAACACTGGATGTGTGTTAGTGTGTACTGTACCACACTGTACTGTACCACAAAGGCATTTTCCTCCAAGCTAGCACGTTCTGTACAGTAATGTGGATGCTAGGCTTCATGGTTGACCTTGTAAAAGGAACAAAAGAAGATGGCGAGGATTTTGGAGCATTTGAGGTACCAGAGAGTGCGTCTCCATCCGTTTACCCCTCCTCACAAGCCTTCGGATGTGGCTATCAGGACCCATGACTGATCCAGGGGCCCCTTCCCCTGTGCCC
>NC_085027.1:1351631-1386931 GCF_963692335.1 Osmerus eperlanus
GTTTGTCATGACAGCATTGTAAAGCCCATGATCCCGGTAGCTATATTGCATCTCTTTACACACACACACCAATTCACCCATTCCCTCACACCCCATCGCATTAAGGTTTGGGATTTCATTTCTACCTGCGTGTGAGCATCGCACACTTCCTGCTTGTGTGATGGAGCACGGCCAGAGATAACGAAAGTGGTGCGATTGTGATTCGTGTCCTCACCTCTGGAACAATAAGCAAGATTATATCTCCCGCTGGCCTGATTACGATATTATATCGATACGAGCTGCAAATCACTATGGTGATAGGCCGCGGGGCTGTTCCTCTGGAGCCCGGCCAATCAGCTGGGCAGCTTGTCTCTCCACGTCTCTCCCTCTCTCTGCAGGGTTCTCCTGGGAGCAGGGTTCCACTGGGAGCAGGGTTCTCCTGGGAGCAGGGTTCTCCTGGGAGCAGGGTTCCACTGGGAGCAGGGTTCTCCTGGGAGCAGGGTTCTCCTGGGAGCAGGGTTCCACTGGGAGCAGGGTTCCACTGGGAGCATGGTTCTCCTGGGAGCAGGGTTCTCCTGGGAGCAGGGTTCTCCTGGGAGCAGGGTTCCACTGGGAGCAGGGTTCTCCTGGGAGCAGGGTTCTCCTGGGAGCAGGGTTCTCCTGGGAGCAGGGTTCTCCTGGGAGCAGGGTTCTCCTGGGAGCAGGGTTCCACTGGGAGCAGGGTTCTCCTGGGAGCAGGGTTCTCCTGGAGCAGGGTTCTCCTGGGAGCAGGGTTCCACTGGGAGCAGGGTTCTCCTGGGAGCAGGGTTCTCCTGGGAGCATGGTTCTCCTGGGAGCAGGGTTCTCCTGCAGAGGGAACCGACTGTGTGTAGAGTCTTCAATGTTCCAGGACGGTGAGACTGTAATCATGGGATGTTACGATCGCGCTGCTACCATTACTGATAACAACAGGCCTCAGTAATCTGTCTGCTGTGTCACTCTTGTGTGTGTGTGTGTGTGTGTGTCTATGTGTAGGCCTATTTGATAACACAAGCTCACTAGATCAGGGTCCAGATCCAACAACCATATACTCAGTTGTTTATATATACAGTACTAGTCAACATTTGAATGGGACAATGTGTCCAAACTTTTACAATATACTGTACATTACATTACATTTACATTTAGTCATTTAGCAGACGCTCTTATCCAGAGCGACTTACAGTAAGTACAGGGACATTCCCCCGAGGCAAGTTGGGTGAAGTGCCTTGCCCAAGGACACAACGTCATTTATCACGGCCGGGAATCGAACCAGCAACCTTCTGATTATTAGCCCGATTCCCTAACCGCTGAGCCACCTGACACCAGACTCTGTACATATATATATGTGTGTAATATAACTTTTAGTTTTGTGTATATATACATCCCACTTTTTAGTTCTTGTTGCTAAATGCTAAGACACGCCCCTTGGTCTCATACCAGTGGGGAGACAAAGTTACGGTGGAGAAAATCAGTCTTTGACATTTGTTCTTTTCCGACAGTCGTCAAGGTCACTCCCGAGCGGAGGGCCCATCACACACACCCACATCGTGCATCGATCGGATGTACCTGGGACTGCTCGTGGAGGCCTGCTGGTTAATATTGAACAGCAGGAGGCTTTGATAGCTTATTCCTCTCGGTTCAACCTCTCGTGAATCTGATTCACATGGAGCTGTGTTGGCAGGGCAGGAATCTCATGTCTCTGTGGGAGAGAGAGAATACAAAATAATTTATATATTGATAAGAAATCACCCGAGTGAAAGGGGTCAGGCATCGAGTGATGGAGTTCATGTGTTGAATGATCGATGTTTGGATGTTTTTGATGTTAGTACTTTTGGTTATCTTACGTTTTTGGGGTTTCACACTGTTGGACATAAATATATCCGATCAAAAACAAACATTCTTTGTCTTCAAGGTGGAGCCCAATGATCTGGTTTACAATTTGAACTTGTCACTCATAATAGTGCTGTGTAGATGTGGGTAAGACGTTCTCTTGTGTGCCCTTTCTCTCTTTTTCACTCATACATGCACTCTCACTCACTCACACACACACACACACACACACACACATACACACACACACACACTCTCTCACACACACACTCATACACACACTCACACACACACTCACACACACACTCACACACACAGGTCAGGTGTGAAACCATCTCGTTAATGAGGTCTGAGACAGCGATATTTCACTCCAACACAGCCAGATCGATTCTCTGACTGACACCACCCACGTCCAATCACGTTAAGAGCTCAGCAACACGCCCCCTTCCTTGGCCACACCCACCATCCACAGTTCTACTCTCTACTCATTAAATTAAACAGATGCTTTTATCCAAAGCGCCGTACAGTAGGCCTACAGTGGGGATTTGAACCTGCGACCTCGACCACGGAGCGATACCCACAGCGGTGACCCCCCCCCCCCCCCCCTGTCCTGTGAGATGATCGACACTCGTTAGCTTGGCTGCCTTTGTGCCAGGGCTTTGATTGATAGTTCTCTGACACCTCGTATTGAAATCCTGCCAGTTTAGTCCAGCAGATGAAGATATCCCAGAGATATCCACAACAGCGACGGACGGGAGACGGGGAAAAAAAACGTAAGGAGGGAGAAAGAGTTTCTCTGTCCACGGCTTATTAGCTCAACACAATTAGGTGTGTGTGTGTGTGTGTATTTCAGCCAAAAGACACAGGAAACAACTGTTTATTTACAAGCATGTGTGGTCAAACATATGTCCTAGATCGTTCCGCTGTTCCCGTCTTGCGCTCCTGCCGGTTCAGAAGGACGCCGTGAGGAGAGGGAGGTGGTCGCTCTGAGACGCCTCGCGGCAGGCAGGAGTGAGTAGGCTAAATAAACATGTCTGCAGCTTTACCAACACTCACCGTCGTGTCAGCAAACTCACCGTCGTGTCAGCAAACTGGAATAACTAAGTGAACATCCAGTTAAACTGTGAGAGAAAAAAAATGTTTATGACTTCTTGCCAATCTTTTCTTTTACCAGCGAGAAATCTCTTGTGGTTCTTTTTCAGCAATTTCAGACATGAATATGGATGCTGACATCCTACCAGAAAGCGAAGGTAGAATGTAATTTATGCCAAACCACATTCACATTCGACTGGCAGTTTCCAATGGGCCATGAATGTAGATAGTGTCTCTGTTGTGTCCTTCAGAACACCTTTATTACATCCTCCCGACTCCCGTCGTGGCAAAACGATGTGAGGTGTAGATGAGAGGCGGTTTGGCATCATCAAAATGCGACACATTTGCCAGTGTTGGCTCCAGCAAGTAAATCGAGGTATCAAGACTTAGAAGTAGTACTTGAGCAGAGTGAGAGAAGAGATGGTGAAGTTAAGAAGAGACGGTTTAGTCCTGTGACTGGTCAACACTGGTTTAGTCCTGTGACTGGTCAACACTGTGGTTTAGTCCTGTGACTGGTCAACACTGGTTTAGTCCTGTGACTGGTCAACACTGTGGTTTAGTCCTGTGACTAGTCAACACTGGTTTAGTCCTGTGACTGGTCAACACTGTGGTTTAGTCCTGTGACTGGTCAACACTGGTTTAGTCCTGTGACTGGTCAACACTGTGGTTTAGTCCTGTGACTGGTCAACACTGGTTTAGTCCTGTGACTGGTCAACACTGTGGTTTAGTCCTGTGACTGGTCAACACTGTGGTTTAGTCCTGTGACTGGTCAACACTGTGGTTTAGTCCTGTGACTGGTCAACACTGTGGTTTCTTGAGCTGTGTGCACTGTTCCAACAGCACAACCTATCCATCACCTGTGTCTTCAGAATAATGTGTTTAAACTAGTAAAAACCGGAGGACTGCTTTTATAATGCACCATGTGACAACAGCTCCAGTCCTTTCAGCCTTCACTTTCTCACTGGGAATCTGCTGCCACTTGAGTCTATCGCAGCTGTCAAATTACTAATGTTTTCATTAATTGCTTGATTATTGATTAATTTGATTAACTGCGTGAGAAAGATACCAAGTTCTCTTCATTTTGCGATCGTTGCAACCAGAGACTTAGCTGGTAGCGTGGTGCGGTTTTGGCTCCTAGGTACCCCACATCTCCCAAACACACTCATACACACACACACACACTCATACACACACACACACACACACAAACAGACTCGCTTGAGATGAACGCCATGCTCCCAGACTCGTTAGCCTGAGCACAGGTGCATTGTGGGAACTCTCTGTGCTGACCCGCGGGGATGTGGTCGTTCTGTATTCTGCAGTCATGATCTCTCAGATCTCAGGACCATGAGACCCTCTCTGCTCTGCTCGCCAGACCTGGCTGTGACCTTTACAGACCGATCTTGTGCTCATTTCTGACTAAACGTATTTCATAGCAGGACAACGTAAAAAATTCAAAAGAAAAATGACATGCTGTGTGCATCAAAATAATGATGACTATGTATTTATGTAATTATTATGGTAATTTGTTAAATCAAAGTAACCTGAATGCAGATTACAACTACTAAATAGAGCCACGTTTATGTGCAGTTTCATATATTAAATGTAATATTATTACAGTAATTAAACCAACAGTCAGCTCCAGTAGTCCCTGCTTTTCAGGTCAGGTTGAGAGAGTTTAGCTCCAAACCTATCCAGTAGGAATGATGTGGGTCTTGGTTAGCTGATGGTTGTGTCTCCTGGCAGCCCGGCCGGGGGGGACAGCTAGGGCTGTCAGGCCTTCCTGGTTGAGAGGAGCATCAAAGGCTTTTAGCATTTCCCTCTCAATCAAACACAACTCGTTTGTAGAGTACAGTGTACTGAGTCCCCTTAGTTGAGCTGTCAGTGTTCATGGTGGTGTAGTTAATTTCAAAGTGTTACTCCAGGTATTTAACACCTGGTGTTTTTATACTGTAGGCCCATCTCACGTAAGGGAACTCTCCTGGTGTTAAATTAACACATTTTGTGTGGTGGGGTTAAGGCGTAGATACTACCTGAATTATCATAACTGAACAACTAATCGATTTAGAACGAGAAGTCCTTTCTTATGTGTGTATGTCATGATGATCTTGAGGTTGTAGTTTCAGAATGTGTTTAATTTCCTGTTTGCTCTGTATGTGTTTCCTGCTGGGAATTTCTTCCTTCCAAAACAAACGTCACCAATATGGCAAATAGTAGCCTATGCAATGTTTTAGACTAACGATGTCAAACATGATGATCAGTTATATTGTAAAGTATGATTATATTCAAGTTGACTGGGGAAAGTAGTTTCTCATGTCCTTCTCGTTTTGTGACGTCAGGGCCATACGGTACATCAATATTACCATTCTTTGCAATATAACTGATCATGTTTTATATACTGGTGCTAGTACTATTTTATTCTACTATTTTATTCTATTACTAAATATTGTGCAATATTTGCATAAATACATAACTGACTAAAGGTCATTTAAAAGATCCTACATATTTTGAAATAAAATAATCTGATTGTCGTATTGGCTACTTAAATGCATATTCATCGCACATTCACACCATTTATAACAATAAATTTTAGGCCAGTGTTTTTTTTTAATAATGATTTTTACTTTGTATAATAAAACATGGATAAAATTGCATAGGATTGAATGGAAAACTAAAAATGTTTGCGAATGTGATCAGCTTGTAATATCCCCTGAATATAGTTTGAGGTAAAGTTTTCTTTACTTTCATTTGTGTAATCATGTTGGTCAGTTGGTCTATCAGTTAACCTTTGAGGTCTTTCATAAGAAATTTCTCATGTTCCTCAAGGCTCTTGTAGAAAGCATCTTTCCCTGCATTGCTGCCTGCTATGAAACAATATAGCTTCCTCATCTTCTCCTGACGGGTCTTCTCTGCATTCACTTCGCTGTACTTTTCGTCGTCTAAAACCTCCTCTTCCAGGAGACCATCCAAGATCACGGGCACCGAAGTGACTCTCTGGATCAGAGCGGCCCGGTGGAAGTCCACGAAGTGTTTGCCTGAGGCGCGAGGGAAAGAAGGGAGACCAAAACCAGATAATCAGGCCAGCAATAACCATAAGGAATTGTGGATAAGGTTGTGGGTTAACTTAATGAGGGTGGGGGAACTTTTCAATATAGCCTACCGTACGTACGCTATTCAGTAATGTGAGAAAATTGGTGAGGGGGAAGCATATTTTACATGACACGCCTTACACGCGTTTGTCTTTCGATGTTCAATTGCCTATTGCTTACCTCCCATCGCGTGGTTTCCAACAGAAGGTCCCTGTTCCTCTGCGGGCATTAACCATGTGGAGAAATAAAACAAATCGACAATTACAAAAACGTTTAAGCACTTTCCATTTTCTTCACGTCCACACTGGTATGCTAAGCTCATAACTGAAAGTGAAACAGACAGGAAAATCTTTTCCTGTCTGTGGGCCACGTAGTAATCACGTAATGCCCAATTTAACCTACCTTTCATGTATTTGTCAAGCTTTTCTGCAAGATCATGACAACCAATATCATGAAGGACCTCTATCGCCACTGGAATAGCTTTCTTCTCAGTGTACGTTCTCACAAGAACATCCACTATATCCAGTTCATCCGCCTTTTCGAGGACTGACCCTGGAATACGGGGTTCCTGCTGGCGATCGGACAAAGCATGTTTAAACTTTTTAAAGTTTTTCGATTCTAAATCTCCAAGTACATCTTTCAGGATCGTTTTTACAGTTTTGCGGGACATCTTCGGTCAGATTTTAAAGTACGCAAGCTACAGATCGTTGTGTCTAATAAGAACCTGTACGCTTCTTTACATCTACAGGACAATGTACATAGTGGAGCATAATAAGCTTGTTCTTCCGTGACTGCGTGTTAATGCTTTTTGTCAACCCGGAGGACGTCCATATAGACGTCATCGCTCAAAATTATAGCCCAATTAACATTTTATAATTGTATAGGCTATAAAATAACAGTTTATGTAACGACACTCATACATAACGATATATAACGACTTTGAATTGGAGGTGTGTTCTCAACTGTGCCCTTCTTAAGACCTAACCTATTATAGTTTTCTTATTTATTACATTAATCTAGCATACATATCCACACATGTACACTACTGTGCAAAGTATAGGCTTTGTGTGGAAGACCAAAAAAAAAGAAATATATATATACATACACACACACACCTGATCGGGTGACAGGTGGATGAGCGGTTAGGGAATTGGGCTAGTAATCCAAAGGTTGCTGGTTTGATTCCTGGCCATGTCAAATGATGTAGCAAGGCACTTCACCCTACTTGCCGCGGGGGGAATGTCCCTGTACTTACTGTAAGTCGCTCTGGATAAGAGTGTCTGCTAAATTACTAAATGTGTATATATATATAGAAGACAATAATAGTATAAAACATCTTGGGTTCCTAAGATGTCTGCACAGTATTGTATTGCCACTGATGTGCCTATGTCCTTGGCGGTCTCGTTGCCCTTCCCACAACTCTCAAACACAGCTGAGGTTAACCTACTCCTTCACAAACGCCATGGAAACTTTACAGGAGGGCCAACCTTCAGAAAAGTCTCTTTCAACCTTCCCGGTTTTATTAGAGAATGTTTAAATCTGAGCCTTTATGCCACAGAGAACCTTCTCATGCATCTCATTAGTAGGATCACCCCCGTAACCAAGAAGTTATCGATTCTTTCAGGGGTGTCACGGTTCATGGAACAAGAGGGAGAGGCTAATTGAAGGCCTGTAATTTCTCACACTGCTGCTCACCTCGAGGACTGGAGAAGTGCTTTTGAAGACAAAAAAGCTTTGAACATAACCAAGGTGACCCGGAGGACGTAGGATTTCTATAGGTGGAACCCTGAAAGGAATTTTAGAGGTGGACATGAATTCCCTCGCTCGCCCGCTTTCCTCAGCCTCACTTCGTCAATCAACGGTACGTGGGCAGCTTTCAAGGACAATCGGTAGTACGTCGTACGTCTAATCATAACACATAATGAATAGATCGACAAATCATTCCGTGCTTTTATCACCTACAGACCATATGATGAAGATGAACACAGGCCCTATTTTCATTTAACCTCTCAGACAATGGCATTTCTTCTTTATCAATCTTCATTTCCTTCCGCATTCAGTGCCCGCTTTCACCATCTCTTTCGCAGTTTTGGCTGAGTCCCAGTTTCAGTCGTTCTCAGTCGGCTATATGGTGAATGGACTCTAATGTATGCCATTACCGTTGATTACTAAAGAATCCCTTATCTGGTCTTTTGTCTTATCAGTCTCCTCGACTTTACTTCATGCCTAGTGGGAGGGGCAGGTCAGGAAACACTTGGTATGGCCCGGGTGTGACTTGGTACGGCCCGGGTGTGACTTGGTACGACCCGGTTGTGACTTGGTACGCCCGGTTGTGACTACACACTCTTCCTCACATACTGTCTGTGTCTGTATGTGGTGGTAAACTTCCATGCTGCAGAAAAAACTGCCCCTAAGGGGGGAAATAAAAGTTTACTACACTAAACTACTAAACTAAACTTTTGATCCCTCTGGTTCGCTGTGTGAAAACTGACTCGCAAGCTGTGGTTGTAGAGATTAGGTGTGTTCGACTTCATGCAGCACCGGCGGCGCCGACAATCGGCTGCAGCCGGCTACCTTGAAGCTGAGAATGCCATTGGTTGCTTCAAGTCAGCCGGGCTGCAGGCGACGCCCGCGCTGCATGAAGTCGAACTCACCTATTAACGTATCAGGTGGCTTTTGTGGGTGTGGACTTCCTCCCTACTAGGTCAGTGAGGACAGGGAGAGCACTAGCAAGAAGATCTACCTCCATACTGACAAAGAAATATGACATGTCTGATTTTGTAACACTGTACCATTGAGAAGTTACTGATTTTTGTTTACTGTGCCTGCTTGCTAAGATGTGGCTATTTAGCACTCTGGCTTGTAAAGACAGAGTTCCTTAGCTCTGACCACAGACTATATTATACTGTTAGAACTTCTGATTCTTGATCTTCTGCTGTACTTTTATAAATTCACCATTTGTACGCTTTGGATTAAGTGACTAGTGAATGTATAAAATGCAACATTTAAAGCCACAGTTATGTTGGGAACAAGGATCTGTCAAGGACAGTGACGGATTATGGAGAGGAGACTAATGGGTTCATGCAGAAATCATGCAGTTGTTTTGCCAACTCCAACCACTTTCAGGCTTTAAGGTTGAAATGGCTCCACATCAAAAGATGTGGGAATCTGATGAGTCACCCTGGCTTTGACTTCCACCCCTGCATGCATGCAAGCTTATTCCTCAATCAAGAGGTCAATTAAACAAAATGATGACGATATTACATTGCACTTTTACTATTTTCCTTTTTTCACATCCAACAATTTATTCACTGAGCAGATGGATTCATCCAAAGTGACATAGAAGTATACTAAGTACAGTACGGCAGAAAATTAATGATCAGAAGTCTGACGATCCACTGACGATCTATAACACATCTGATCCACTGATGATCTATAACACATCTGATCCACTGACGATCTATAACACATCTGATCCACAGCATAAGGATCCCTACTCCTCATTTTCTTGTGTTTATATACTGTATTTGTATATATTGTTTTACATTTCATACTTTTTATATTTAAAGACTGCACACACTTTGAGAATTCTTATATGTTTACTGTTTGCACCGAGCCACCAAAGTATGTATTCTGATTCTAAGGATGTGATATATTTCATTCTCTCCTGGCCTGACTGTTGGTTTGTGTGGGAGATGCATGTTCTTGATCTCTGCATTGTAAGCTTGTTTGGGCTGAAAGGGTCACATTGTGTCGATTGAACCAGGCCCTTGACCCAGAAGCCCTCGGTAGTCTTCCCTCTAGACGTTAAGATCCTCCTGAAACTCAGAGACAAATCAAAGCGACCCTTGACTTCTGATGCAAACACAACAAGAGGAACTTTCCCTTGAGTTGAAAAGCTTAAGAATTTCAAAATGGAGGTCAGTCAATCTTTTAGAAAATATTCAACAGTAAGAAAAAAGGTGGGGTGGTGGGGTGCGGGGGTCATAAATCTCAAAGCGGTCAGTGTGGTGACAGTAACTAAGTAGAGCTGCCAGACCCAAGTTTCCCCGATTTGATAAATAGCTTTGTAATGCATGCCTAGAAACTCATTAGTGCCCTTAAATGAGTTGAACGGTAGCCCCCTGTGAGTTTGTTTAAAGTAATTAAATTCACCTCAAATGATTCAGCTGGATACGTCGGGGGTCTGAGTGGACGCAGGGGAGTGTGTAGGGGGGGGGGGGGTTCACAGCTGGTGCCATGACGACCTTGGAACGTCAACAGAGCAGGGAGACGATACTGAGATTCATGTTAAGGTAGACGTCTGCTTGTCACACCCGTGTAACAAGAGTGGGGGGATTTCTATCAGGGTATTCACACGCTTTGTATGTTCGAAATAACGTCTCTCTTTCTCTCCCTCTCTGTCAACCCCACCTCTCTCTTTTTCTATCACTTTCTACCTCTCCCTCTCTCTTAATCTCTCTCTTTATCTCTCTTTCTCCGTCCCCTCTCTCTCCATCTTCCCCCTCTCTCTACTTACTTTCTTGTAACAATACAGAAAGTAGAGCAGATGATCAAGGATCAGAAGTGCGTAGTACTAACAGTATCTTGGTGCATACCTACAGTTTACCCTCAAGAGGTAAACTGTAGGTATGCACTGTCTGGGTCAAACTAAAACAGGATGAGTATAGGTCAGTAGTTAGAGCATTTAACCACAGATCAAAAGGTTCAAATCCCTCCCTCCCCCTTGTAAAGCAACCTCGGATAAAGTTGTCCGCTTACTAATTGAATACGTTGCAATATTAAATCGATTTTATATTTCAATCTAATAAATACACAGCCGCCCCTATGAAAATTCAGTCAATTTCCAAGTACAATCAGGATTGATTGAACCACCTCACCACAAGTGTACTGCTGTCTGCATCCAGAACCCAGCGCGCAGAGCAGGGCAGCAGTCTGGTTACCCGGGTCTAATCATGTCAGCCAGAGCAGTTTGATTAGTACCACAGTGGTGTACGTGATGCACAATAGAAGGGGTCACACGTGGACCTGATTGAAGGGTTAGTTGGGTTACCATGGGAATGCCAGTTGAAGGCTTGTGTTGGTTCCTGGAGTTGATGTCCTGGGTTCCCCTCTTCGACTCAAGTGACAGAGGAGGTAGGGACACACTACTGACCCTGTGACAGAGGAGGGACACACTACTGACCCTGTGACAGAGGAGGGACACACTACTGACCCTGTGACAGAGGAGGGACACACTACTGACCCTGTGACAGAGGAGGGACACACTACTGACCCTGTGACATCATCCCTGCCCTCCTCCAGAAACAGCGTCTCATGTCTACCCCCCATGTTTGACTTATCCCTAAGAAACATCCTCAGTGAAGGTCCGAACATTAAGGCAACTGTCAGTTAAAAGAAGAGAGAACCTTGTGTCTTCGCCAGACAGGACAGCATCACGTGTGTTAGTACAGGATCACGTGTGTTAGTACAGGATCACGTGTGTTAGTACAGGATCACGTGTGTTAGTACAGGATCATGTGTGTTAGTACAGGATCACGTGTGTTAGTACAGGATCACGTGTGTTAGTACAGGATCATGTATGTTAGTACAGGATCACGTATGTTAGTACAGGATCACGTGTGTTAGTACAGGATCACGTGTGTTAGTACAGGATCACGTGTGTTAGTACAGGATCACGTATGTTAGTACAGGATCACGTATGTTAGTACAGGATCACGTGTGTTAGTACAGGATCACGTATGTTAGTACAGGATCACGTGTGTTAGTACAGGATCACGTGTGTTAGTACAGGATCACGTATGTTAGTACAGGATCACGTATGTTAGTACAGGATCATGTATGTTAGCTGTTAGATGTTTTGTGTGCTCGTTCTGCACGTGTTTGAAAAACCGTACAGCAATGAAGGTCAGCTACAGTTTGTTTTCTGTCCGAGTTCAGTTTCCGTTCCGGCACTCTGCTTGCATACAGAGCGCTTGTCTGAACGCGGCAACAAGAGACGGATGTTTTTTTACATGGAAATTGGTTTAAATTGGCTATCAGGTAGCCCTAATGGGTGAACTGGCTAGGAGTCAAATCAGCGAGCAGGACGGAGGGACACACAAGAAGAACGCTCAGTGCTCGGAGGCCACCTGAGGCCGAGCAATCTGATTGGTTGCGTGGCGCACCTCGTTAATCAATTTATGCCAGAGAGCGACAGAGTAGGAGAATGGTCCAGTAATGTGTTCACTGTGTAGATTGAGACAACAATGTAAACACCCATCCTGTGATTTCCCAGAGTGCATCACTAGTAAGACATCCACCTCCATTAACACAACCCTGGGACGCAGTAAACGGGCTAGGCAGGACTCTCCTCCTTCTCCTCCTACTCCTCCTCTACCTTCTCCTCCTCTCACTTCTCCCCCTCCTCTTCCTCCTCCTCTTCCTTCTTCTCCTCCTCGTCCTCTTCCTTCTTCTCCTCCTCCTCCTCGTCCTCTTTCTTCTTCTCCTCCTCCTCCTCGTCCTGCTCCTCTTCCTTCTTCTCCTCCTCCTCCTCCTCCTCCTCTTCCACCCCCTTCTTCATCTCCTCTTCCTTCTCCTCATCTCACTTCTCCCCCTCCTCTTACTTCTCCTCCTCCTTTCCCTACTGATTCAATCAAGGGAAACAAGAGACTTAATTACGCCCGTTTCTAAAGTATGCTTTGGAGCTGAATGGTAGTCATTGTATTATTGTGCTCTCATCATTTTCCAGCGTAACATTGTGATTCAGATCACGTCCAGGTACAGACGCTGTGGTGCTGGATAGTACTTAGTGAGAATGCCACTAAGTGGAATGTATGTGACAGGTTAGACATTTGCTTGGACCAACCCTAACCCCTGAATCCAACGATCGCTGAAGCCTTTAGGAGAGGTCTCATTGTTAGTCATTGATACGGCGCTTTCGATAAAAGCGTCTGCTAAACCAATACAAATGTAAAATATAATGTAATGTTAGTGAGTAGACTATGAAAAAGGTTGATATGTCCAAGGTAGATAATAGCGTAGATGGAGTATGTGAGTAGCCAGGACCTGGAATCGTCAGAACAGGTTCAGTAAGTTGTCTTCTCATGGTTGAGGTCGGATCAAAAACTCTATCGGGAGTCGTCGGATCATTTTTCATTCCAGCTGTAACAGGCAAAACAATATAGTCACCTGTTGGTCTCTTCCTGTCAGGAGAGGCAATATTATTATATGTTATTACTGCCCTCGATCCCAGTCCTATTCCACTCTGTCAGTCTTTCATGAAACCACATAAAGAGAGTCTGCTCCATCTCTGGAGGACTGATGTGTCACTGGCCTTCAGCTTCAGTCTCTGGCTCGTACTTGAATGTGTTTGCAAACTTTCTGTTTAGCTAACTAATCTTAGGTTGGTTTAGGTGCAGTTCTGTGTGCAAATGTGAAGTCATCTGTGACAGTGACTGTAAAAAAGGCAACACAAATACAATTTGTTTTGAACTATGAATCTGCATGTTACTTTTCACATAAATAATTAATGTGTATCTGTATGTTTGTTGTGATGGTTTCCATTGAAATATACCTATAAGCCTCATTGCAGTTTCCTATTGTGGTCGGAGTCAAGTACAAACGTACAAATACTTTGTTACTGTACTTAAGTAGATTTTTTTCTGGTATCAGTAGTTTACTTCGCTATTTATTTTGCTGACAATTTTTACTTTCACTCCTTAAAATCTTTACATAATTAGCTGTACTTTCTACTTCTTACATTTTAAAGCTAGGCTTGTTACTTTTTATCTGTATTTGGTGGCATGATCAATATAATTTATTTTGAGCGCTTTAAAAAAATTTTTTTTATCACGCACAAAAAATGTAAGCTAGTCTACGAAGCTACCATAAAGCAAGGCAACTAGGAAAAAACGTGTTGTGTTGTGTGAGTGAAAAAAAAGTTTAATTTGTTTTTTAAAGGTTAGAATTATTTTATTTATTAAAGTTTTTTTTGCCTTTTTTTTTTTTGAAAGGTAGAAACAATATTTTCGAACAAAGTTTTGAAAGGTATAGGTGATTTGGGTTTTTTTGAAAGGTAAAAGAAAAAAAAGTAAGAAAGTTTTTGAAAAAAAAGTACTTGATGAGGACTATACTACTGTACTCTAGCTTCTTCTTTCCTCCTCTCTCCTCCCCTCTCCTCCTCTCCCCTTTCCTCCCCTCTCCTCTCCCCTCTCCTCCCCTCTCCTCTCTCCTGTCCTTTCACTTAATGTGTGGGGGAAAAAAAGTTTTGAAAGGTTAAAAACCTGCTACATCAATAAAAGATAATTTAATTATGATTGGGATAAGAATGTTTCCCAGAGTCAAGGATGAAGCTAACCCATGCACAGCAAGTATTAATTCAACATCAGGAATGTTTACGTGTCCTACTTATACACTTCAACGAGCTAAACGAACATTCCTGGAATGAATACTTTGATACGTGCTGTGTGTTTGCCAGAGCGGTTGAGCTCGGTCAGTTAGTCCCTAAGCTGGTCGACGCAGACGGTGTTAATGGCGTGGTGTTCCGTCGGGCAGACTGGCGGACATGTCTAATTACAATCACCTCTCAGAGCTGGCATTTATCTGCCTCTTTGCGTACGGCTTATCTGACAGACTCAAGTAGCGGTTGGTCTGAGGATGGAGAGCCTCGTCTGCGTGTGAAATCTTAATTAAAACCCCCACGGGGAGGCAGAGGTTGTGTGTGTGTGTGTGTGTGTGTGTGTGTGTGTGTGTGTGTGTGTGTGTTTGAGAGAGGAGGGAGGGAGGGAGAAAGGCCGAGAGCATGTGTGGAGAATGGCAATTAAGAAATGAGTGTGTGTGTGTGTGTGAGAGAGAGAGAGAGAAGGGGAGAGAGAGAAGTAAATGTTTCTATGCTTAGATTGTCAGCGTTCACTGCCAGCATGAAATTGCACAATGAAGGCAGGGCGCAATGACAAGGCAAACAATATAGACCACAGTCTCATCTAAGGTTCAAGTTTCCAATGTATTAGCCATTTATAACAAGTATGGGTACCTGGGACCAGCTCCTCATGGCAGTCCCATGCAGCATGTAAGTAAGTAAGTAAGTAAGACTTTATTTATATAGCACATTTCATACAAGAATTGTAGCTCAAGGTGCTTTACATAAAATCAATAAAAACAATAATACAAGTGATAAACAATTCAAACTAAAATAAAAATCCCAATAAGATCTCTGTTCAAGAGAGAAAACAACTTTAAACATGCATCTTAAAAGTAACATATACGTTTGGTTCACCCCTGGTCTGTATATATAAAACCATACACTCTGTTAACAGATCCTTTCCCCAGGTCAAGAGTATGGGCCGTATTCTCTGTTAACGGATCCTTTGCCTCAGATCAAGAATACAGATTGTTTTACATATTTGTTTAAATACTTCACGCGACCAGAGTTCTTGTACGCTATCAGAGTTTGCCAACTCTGACCTAGACAAAGTAAAAATAGAAAGTCAAATAATGACCCAAATTTACTAAACCAAGATTCTACAATAATATAACTAATAAAAGTAGGAAAACCCTTTTGAGATAAAATGACTTAAATGCTTCGGTAAAAAGGTAGGTTTTAAGCTGTCTTTTAAAAATGTCTAAACCTATAATCCATACTGTAACCCCTAACCGATATGAGCTGCTATACTTATAAACAGTATCGACAATACATATAACAAGGTAAGTATTTGAAATGGAACTAGAGAGGGTACAATTTCTGGGGAAATTGTAGGGTGTGCTTGCTTGCGTCGGTTGCACAGGGGTCCGTTTTTGAATGACATTTTTAAAACTGATATTTCTGTATATTTTATATAAAAATGCATACTTATTATTTATAAAGATTACATAGATTTAAAAGCATTTTTTTTTTGCTGCTCATTTACAACTGAAAATACGAGTGAAGTGTAGAATGAAATAGATCTTCTCATTTCCCCTGCAAAAGGCATCCTCATCGTTGAATCAAAACGAATAAATTTGGCAGACCGGTGTAAAAATTGACCTAATCTCTATGACGTAAACGTCCTTTTAAGTTTTTCCCTTCTCGTGATATTTTCATGCATTTAGCCTACTCATTGCATTCATTCATGAATAAAGAACCCCCTTTGAAGATTATTCTACGACGTTACCGGCAGTAGAAGATTGAATCGCGATTCAAACAGTACCATCTTCTAACTGAAAATATGCCCCCAAAAACGTAAATAAGCTTGACATTTATTTAGTGGAAAATCGCTTTCATGAAAAGCTCACTGGTAGCGATCATTAAGTAACAACAGTAACAACGCAAAGTGCGCTATCCCTGTGTGGAGAAGCTGCCCCGGTAAATTGTACTACAGTACAGTAGACTACTGCTGTGTTCGTCTTGGTAGCGATTGCGTTGGTTGAATTGGATTTAACGTTCCGTTGTATGGTTTAGGCTGAAATTAATTATTTTCATGAACAGATTGACAAAGTTTAGGCTGTGGTAATGAAGTTAAGGTTAGCAGTTAGATAGACTTTTGATTTAAGTAAGGGGAGTGCCGAACATGTTCTGTCGCCGTTTGACTTCCTACAGCTGTGTAGATGTTTTTGTAGTGTCTCGCGTACGCTACAGCGTTGCAGTGAGCAACACTGGTTTGAAACCACAGGTAATGATAATTTCACCCACAAATCGTTTACTTGTAATGTAATGTCATAATAAATCCTACAATGAAAATGTATTTGTGAGGAATGTTTATTTTAAAGATTGAAAACAGATGCATCATATAGACCACTGTAGTATGTGTTGCCCGGGCAACAGAGGCTAATGTCATGATGCTAATGCTTCAGTTAAATAGTAGACTACCGTTTCCAAAAGTAGATGTGGGCCTACTTCCTTAATAATATCAGCTAATATTGTACATTACATTTCATAATTGTGTTTCACATCACAAAGTAAAATGAGTAAATAGTTATCACCCTGGCCTCTTTGCTTGTGGCGTTCCTGCAGCTGCCTTGCAGTAAAGCTATAGTTAGCCTAGCTATCCCCCAAGTTAACAGATGTCAAACGAATGTTCTGCTACAGGTAGTCACGCGTGTTTTCGTGACGTTAGTGACGTAGTGACGTTAGTAACGTCAGTGACTGTGGCTAGCAAATTAGCCACCGTTAGCTTCACTTTTCACCACAAAAACGCAATTTCTACTTAAACCATGCAACGGAACGTAAATAAAAATACAACCAACGCAATCGCTACCAAGACGAACCTTTTGACACCGCCGTTGTGTATGTAGTCCAAATATTGACTGATCCTTAGGGGGGCAAAAATAAACAATAATAAATAAATAAATAAATATATATGTGAGAGAACAAAGGTTGTGCCCTTGCCGAAGGCAAAGCACACCCAATAATACTGAAAACAGGCAGATGGACAGACAGACCAACGGACGGACAAACAATACATGTATATCAACATATGCTTTAAATTTACATTTTATTACTCTTCTCTTTCATATTACTCTGTAAAGCATCCTTGGGTGTGAGAAAAGTGTCATATAAATACAAGTTATTTTTTATTATTACCATTATTAATGATAATAATAATGATGTTAATAATAAAGCCTCCATAGACAGTATGTCTTCCACTCAGACAGCCAGCCTGGGCTCTGCTGCAGGGCGGCGTGATGTCGTTCTGGGTGTCAGAAGAGACCGGGCCTCACCGGATAGGCTGATGGAGTCTTCCTGTTTACCTCACGTCTCCTTATGTGAAGATAATCTAATTATTCATGAGGATCCTTCCATGGAGCTGAAGTTTATGATTATTCATGGTGCAATTCTGTGGCTGGCAGACAGTAAGACAGACAGTCAGCCTTCAAGGATAAACAGGCAGCAAGGCAGACAGTCAGCCTTCAAGGATAAACAGGCAGCAAGGCAGACTGTCAGCCTTCAAGGATAAACAGGCAGCAAGGCAGACAGTCAGCCTTCAAGGATAAACAGGCAGCAAGGCAGACTGTCAGCCTTCAAGGAAACAGACAGATAAACAGATTGGCAGGCAGTAAGACAGTAAGACAGGCAGGCAGACAGTAAGACAGGCAGGCAGGCGACACTTCTTACACACAATTACAGTTGATCCAGACAAACAAGGGGAAGTGATGCATTGTGTAGGGTGCAGTTTTCTGAGACAAGAGCATATTTATCATTTTTGTTTGTTTACCTCCACGAGGCATTTCTATGTCATTAAGACGCCCCATGGCTTCAAATATTTGCATTCCTTCAATTCACTCATTTTCCTCATTATTCATTTTAAATGTCTGAGTTTATCTTTACTTACAAATGCAACTTAATTAGGGAAAGTAAACATACACACACACACACACACACACAAACACCCTCTTCGGTCGTGTCGTTTACATTTCCAGACGATCCTGTACCGTTTCTGCGAATAACTAGTAGAAACCGTCAAGTGCATTACAATTCACCTTTTCTGGCTGCGTCAATACAAATGAGTGTGCAGTGAATTAAATGAGGGTGTTTGCGTTCGAGAATGCGCTGGAAAGGGGATGATCATGATGTAGGCTATTTGTTATGCTCGTTTTTTACATTTTAACTCCTAAAAGATGGACCTGAGCCTGCCAAAGCTTAGGTCATTCTTAAGAATATTTGTGACACTTGCTGGGGAAAAGGTCCTGTTGTCGGCAATCTTCAAATCGCAGTAGGATTTATTAAATTTTTCTGTTTCTTTTTTTTCATATTACAAAGATTTGAGTGAAGAAATCTTTCAATATTCTAAACAACAATAAACACCTGAATAGGCATATTTATAAATTGTCAGCATAGGCTTGTTTAAATTTTATTTTACAGTTGGGTGGCAATTCGGTCAAGCCACCACTCGCAATCACCAGTGGTAACTGTATGGCAGTTTGGTATCTCTAACTGTATGGCAGTGTTGCCAATTCAATGCGACTTTGTCGCTGAATTTAGCGATTTTCACCTTCCGTATAGCGACAAAAAAAAGTATTATTTAGCGACTAGCGACAAATCTTTTCTGTTGTTGAGCAGCAGCAAAATAATTGTACTTCTGTGTTGTCATATTTGCTTGAGTTAGGTCAGAGAATGTCTAATAAGGGAGTAGACTGGCTCTGGTTAGGTCAAAGAGTATAGAAGAAGTTCTTAGCATAGCTAAGCATAGCATAGCTAGCATGTGGTTGGGGGAGGAGTTAACTACATATTTTTCCCACCCATTACCTGCTTGTGGGAGTCTGGGAAGATAGTTGATTTAAAAAGTACCAACATTTAAATAAGCATATCTCCTTTAAATATGTTCAGATGTCAGTATATGATACATAATTTGAAAGCGTACAATTTGCACTTTTACATGATATGTAAAAACAGACATATAAATGACCATGACCTAGGCCTAGCATGGTTATTTCGAATATTGGCTGGAAAGAGACACACACACACACACTACCATACACACACTACCATACACACACACACACACTACCATACACACACACACACACACACACTACCATACACACGCTACCATACACACACACTATCATACACACACTACCATACACACACACACACACACACACTACCATACACACACACACTCACTACCACACACACACACACACACACACACACACACACACACACACACACACACACACACACACACACACACACACACACACACACACACACACACACACACACAGATGGCTCAGACATGTGTGTAGACCACCCCTCTGGTCTGACATTTCCCCACCTCCCTGCCTCCAGGCCTCTCCTCAGCACATCCATATTAGATGAGACGTCTGCAGGTTGTGACCCCTCTCTTGGCTCTCTGCCCCTCTACACAGTAAAGCTCGATCCCAGAGATATGAAGACATGCGCCGCCTCACACCTGCAAGCATCGACTGCAGCTGTGGAGACACAGCAGTGGTCGGAGCAGGACCGGAGCAGGACCGGAGCAGTCGTATCGATCCTGTGATGCATGCATGGACTGAGGAGCGTGCTACTGATTTGTGACCGGCAGGAAGGTGAGCTGAGAGCGACCCTCTGCGATGATCAGCACTACAGGGGTGCCCCTCACACGCACTCACACACACTCTGCCACCTTAGCGCACACACTCACACACACTCACACACACTCTGCCACCTTAGCGCACACACTCACACACACTCTGCCACCTTAGCGCACACACTCACACACACTCACACACACTCTGCCACCTTAGCGCACACACTCACACACACTCACACACACTCTGCCACCTTAGCGCACACACTCACACACACTCACACACACTCTGCCACCTTAGCGCACACACTCACACACACTCACACACACTCTGCCACCTTAGCGCACACACTCACACACACTCTGCCACCTTAGCGCACACACTCACACACACTCACACACACTCTGCCACCTTAGCGCACACACTCACACACACTCACACACACTCTGCCACCTTAGCGCACACACTCACACACACTCACACACACTCTGCCACCTTAGCGCACACACTCACACACACTCACACACACTCTGCCACCTTAGCGCACACACTCACACACACTCTGCCACCTTAGCGCACACACTCACACACACTCACACACACTCTGCCACCTTAGCGCACACACTCACACACACTCACACACACTCTGCCACCTTAGCGCACACACTCACACACACTCACACACACTCTGCCACCTTAGCGCACACACTCACACACACTCTGCCACCTTAGCGCACACACTCACACACACTCTGCCACCTTAGCGCACACACTCACACACACTCACACACACTCTGCCACCTTAGCGCACACACTCACACACACTCACACACACTCTGCCACCTTAGCGCACACACTCACACGCACTCACACACACTCTGCCACCTTAGCGCACACACTCACACACACTCTGCCACCTTAGCGCACACACTCACACGCACTCACACACACTCTGCCACCTTAGCGCACACACTCACACACACTCTGCCACCTTAGCGCACACACTCACACACACTCACACACACACACACACACACACACACACAGATTGCTCAGACATGTGTGTAGACCACCCCTCTGGTCTGACATTTCCCCACCTCCCTGCCTCCAGGCCTCTCCTCAGCACATCCATATTAAATGAGACGTCTGCAGGTTGTGACCCCTCTCTTGGCTCTCTGCCCCTCTACACAGTAAAGCTCGATCCCAGAGATATGAAGACATGCGCCGCCTCACACCTGCAAGCATCGACTGCAGCTGTGGAGACACAGCAGTGGTCGGAGCAGGACCGGAGCAGGACCGGAGCAGTCGTATCGATCCTGTGATGCATGCATGGACTGAGGAGCGTGCTACTGATTTGTGACCGGCAGGAAGGTGAGCTGAGAGCGACCCTCTGCGATGATCAGCACTACAGGGGTGCCCCTCACACGCACTCACACACACTCTGCCACCTTAGCGCACACACTCACACACACTCACACACACTCTGCCACCTTAGCGCACACACTCACACACACTCTGCCACCTTAGCGCACACACTCACACACACTCACACACACTCTGCCACCTTAGCGCACACACTCACACACACTCACACACACTCTGCCACCTTAGCGCACACACTCACACACACTCACACACACTCTGCCACCTTAGCGCACACACTCACACACACTCACACACACTCTGCCACCTTAGCGCACACACTCACACACACTCTGCCACCTTAGCGCACACACTCACACACACTCACACACACTCTGCCACCTTAGCGCACACACTCACACACACTCACACACACTCTGCCACCTTAGCGCACACACTCACACACACTCACACACACTCTGCCACCTTAGCGCACACACTCACACACACTCACACACACTCTGCCACCTTAGCGCACACACTCACACACACTCTGCCACCTTAGCGCACACACTCACACACACTCACACACACTCTGCCACCTTAGCGCACACACTCACACACACTCACACACACTCTGCCACCTTAGCGCACACACTCACACACACTCACACACACTCTGCCACCTTAGCGCACACACTCACACACACTCTGCCACCTTAGCGCACACACTCACACACACTCACACACACTCTGCCACCTTAGCGCACACACTCACACACACTCACACACACTCTGCCACCTTAGCGCACACACTCACACACACTCACACACACTCTGCCACCTTAGCGCACACACTCACACGCACTCACACACACTCTGCCACCTTAGCGCACACACTCACACACACTCTGCCACCTTAGCGCACACACTCACACGCACTCACACACACTCTGCCACCTTAGCGCACACACTCACACACACTCTGCCACCTTAGCGCACACACTCACACACACTCACACACACTCTGCCACCTTAGCGCACACACTCACACACACTCACACACACTCTGCCACCTTAGCGCACACACTCACACACACTCACACACACTCTGCCACCTTAGCGCACACACTCACACACACTCTGCCACCTTAGCGCACACACTCACACGCACTCACACACACTCTGCCACCTTAGCGCACACACTCACACGCACTCACACACACTCTGCCACCTTAGCGCACACACTCACACGCACTCACACACACTCTGCCACCTTAGCGCACACACTCACACACACTCTGCCACCTTAGCGCACACACTCACACACACTCACACACACTCTGCCACCTTAGCGCACACACTCACACACACTCACACACACTCTGCCACCTTAGCGCACACACTCACACACACTCACACACACTCTGCCACCTTAGCGCACACACTCACACACACTCACACACACTCTGCCACCTTAGCGCACACACTCACACACACTCACACACACTCTGCCACCTTAGCGCACACACTCACACACACTCACACACACTCTGCCACCTTAGCGCACACACTCACACACACTCTGCCACCTTAGCGCACACACTCACACACACTCTGCCACCTTAGCGCACACACTCACACACACTCACACACACTCTGCCACCTTAGCGCACACACTCACAGGGAGGAGAGAGAGAGGGAGGAGAGAGAAAGTGAGAGCGAGCGAGATTTTAGAGAAAGCGGAAGAGGCAGAATGGGAGGGAGGGGGAGAGTGAGTAACAGAGCGAGAATGAGAGATGGAGGGCGAAATGTTAATGAGAGAGGGAAGGAGCGAGAGAGAGAAAAAGGAAAAGGTTGATGTGGCTGAGAGAGAGATGGAGGGAGAGAGAGAGGTTGCTGAGAGAGAGATGGAGGGAGAGAGAGAGGGAGAGAGAGAGAGATGTTCAGAGCAGCACAAGCCCACACAGGTTCTTGCTCTGTGACCTCTTCTCTCTGTATTCCTCTGTTCTATCCTCAAACACTAGCTCTCCTCCTCCCCCCTCCACTCCCCCGCTCTGCACCCTGTTCCCCACTCACAGCTCTCCTGTGTGTGTGTGTGCATGCAAGCCTGTTTCCATGTGCATGCTATTATTGGTGAGTGTGTGTGTGTGTGTGTGACCTGTCTACTTATCCAAAGCCAACATGGTTCTTGACTTGCCGGGCTCCTTTCAGAAGCCAAATTCAGAAGATTAAAATCTCTTCATTGGTATTCAGGGCGGTCGGAACATTCCGGATCCCGCTACCCTCACCACTTGCGCCCGCTACTCTGGTTGTTTGAGCATGATCCCTCACAACAGCATTTCCAGGGTTAAGGTTAGAGAGGTGAGATTCCGTGTGTACATATAAATGATGTTGGGTCTCCTAAGGATGTTGGGACTGCTGGAGTGTTTGAATGACTAGGCTGGTTGGTTCTGTTGGTCCAGGTAGCAGATAGATCTTATAGATCATATCTTAGGTTTATTACATCTGCCCTGAGTTCATGTGGGTGTGTATGGGGACAGATAAAAATGTTAGGGGAACTGAAATTCTTCCAGATCTGATTTTATAGTATATTACAGTACAGTTACCAAAGGATGTTGACCCCTCAATATCTGAGTCTCATTCTCGCTCTGTCACTTTTCTCCTTTTCTACGCCCACTTGCGCTCTCTCTCTCTCTCTCTCTCTCTCTCTCTCTCTCTCTCTCTCTCTCTCTGTCACCCGTGTCCCCCATCCTCTCTCTCTTTCCCTCATCCCTTTCTCTCTCCTCCTTTTCCCCCTCTTGTCGTCTTTCACCCTCCTTCCGTTCAGCGTCTGAAATAACCTTTATATTACGTTTTCACTGTCTGTATTATTACCTGTCATCTTTCTTCCTCATGCCTCCCACTTGCCGCGCTGTATCCGGGCGGCGTGGCGGGAGAGAGAGCAGATTCAGAGTCTATTAACACATAAATCTTGTGAAGTTGCCTCTGCTGCCACCCAATGAAATAGAGACTTAAAAAAAAAAAAGTTTTCTTCTCTCCTCCTTTTTTCCTCTGTTTCCGTCTCGTTCCCTCGTTCTCTTTCATTCCTGCATTCTCTCCCTCTTCCCAGTGTGCCCAGAGCAGTCATCTCAGTTTAATGAGGCCTGATATTGAAATTTAGTTTGAAGGTACGCCCTCAAAGCCTTTACATTTTTTTAAGCGTGTCTTCAAAGACTTGACCTCCACATATCCTTCCATTTCACCTCTGAACAACGGTACATTGGACAAAATATATAAAAAACAAGATTATGTTCCATATTTAACTGGTGCAGAGCGGTGAGATTCTCCAAACTTGATCAGATATCCCCTCTATTATGTATTTTTATCCATATCGTTAATAACCGTATTTCAAAAACCTTTTCCTGCTTGACTTTGATTTAGATTTTTTTCTTTGAGTTTGAAGTTCAAGGTTTAACATTTCACAAACTGCTCAAGACTGTGCCAGGCAAGTTCATTACCAAGAACCGGGACGGTGTTGGTACATGTCTGAAACAATCTCAACTCGCGTTTGTTCCCAGGTCGCATGCTACCGTCATTCTCTTTGAAAAACCTGCCGCAGAATCCGTTGTTGATAGATGGTGCTGGTGCGCTGGCAGGCAGGTGAACAGGAAGGAGCTGTCTCTCTTGCCTGGGGAGTGGAGAGTGGAGAGTGGAGAGCGGGGAGCGGGGAGCGGGGAGCGGGGAGCGGGTGTTATCAGACGAGACGAATGTAGCCGCCCCAGCGTCTTATCAACCTGCTGAAGCCTCCTGTCTCCGGCCTCCTTACTTCCGCTTGGAAGCGTCCTTGTTTGTTCGGATCTGATTGCGTTTATTTACTCTCCTCCCCGCGCCTGATAACAACAGCACGAGAGACACTCCCTCCCTTTCCCCAACGGCTGCCTCTTCATCTTGAAATCTCCAAAGCAAACACCATTTTTTTTTTCTTCTGAAGATTGTCTATTGTCAGGCAGGGGTGTGTTCAGGAGGACGCCGTCAGAATGATCCGCAGGTAGATCTGATAGGGTGGCAGTGAGGGTGAAGCGAGCAGGCTGTATCAGGGAAGTGTACAGCTAGTTTTCTCTATCTCTACCATGCCTGGGCCACACACTGCAGCCGCTGTCAAGGCTTTATCTCACACACACACACACACACGCACACACACGCAGCCAGCTCCTCGGATCCCACCCTTCCAGATCCTCCTGGCGGGGATGAGTAATGGAGCCCGCAGCACGGGAGGTGGAGGGAGGAGGTGGGAGGTAGAGGGAGGAGGTGGGAGGTAGAGGGAGGAGGAGGAAGACTGGTGGAGGAGATGGAGACTGGAGGAGGGTTGAAGAGTAGGAAAATGAAGGAAGATGTGGAGAAAGAGTGAGGAGGGAGGAGGAGGGAGGAGGACAGGGAGGAGGACGAGGAGGACAGGGAGGAGGACGAGGAGGAGGGAGGAGGACGAGGAGGAGGGTGCAGAACACAGCCTTGAGGAATGTGTGAGACGCTCACTGGCCCTCCAGGGAAACAGGTACTTACACGTCAGAGTTTCATCTCCAGGAGGTGAGGTGTGTGTGTGTGTGCGTTCATATCAGTGTCCCTGCCTGCCTGGCAGTGATATATATATACCAGGGTGTGTTGATGAGAGTTGGCTAATGAAGACCACAGAGATGGGGCCTCTGGAGTAGGCCGGAGGGTTCTGAACTAGCATCACTTTAACCACCGAGAAGAACATCCAGGAGAATACAGGATACACTGTGATTAGAACTTTTGTTTTTTATTCTTTTCAATTGTTTTGAGACAGATAAAGAGAGATAGGAGAAGCTGTGACACTGAAGTGGTTTGAAATTCATGATTCCAGATTTCCCAAGACTGACCAGAGGTGTGTGTTTAGGGAGGGGGGAGGGGGAGGGAGGGAGGCATCAGAGTGTTGGTTAGTGTTGAGATAAGGAATGCAATTACCGAGAGGGTGGTTGTTAAGACACCCCCCAAAGCCTGTACTTCCTCTCATCACCAGGAGAGGAAGAGGGGGAGGGATGAAGACTAACCACGGGATGATGGAACAGAATGTAGGTGTGGGCACCCTCAAGTGTCTCGATTTTAGCAAAACAACCTTCCAGTGAGTGAGTGAGAGCGAGTGAGGGAGGGAGGGAGGGTGAGAAAGGAAGGGAGGGTGAGACAGGAGTCTCACCCTCGGTCTCTCCACGACTTCAAATTAGCTCGTCAACTCAACCGATACCCACACTGATGAAATATATACATTCCATTAGTGTTGAGCACACTACTCAGCCAAGGTGAAATACATCATTTCGCCAGGTTTATCAGACGCACTATTGAAAACGCATAATTCACCAGGAAGAGATTATGTTGTGTCTCAGAGTCGAATGAATGCCGTGATAATGTACTGTAGAAAATACATTAGGGACGCAATATCTCATGACTTGTGCAGGAGGCTTGTAAAAAGCTTCCCCCTCCCCCCCTCCCCCTCCCCCCCCCCTCTCCCCCTCCCCCTCACCCCTCGCCCCCTCCCCCTCCCCCTCGCCCTCTCCCCCTCCCCCTCACCCCTCACCCCCTCCCCCTCCCCCTCACCCCCTCCCCCTCGCCCTCTCCCCCTCACCCCTCTCCCCCTCGCCCTCTCCCCCTCCCCCTCTCCCCCTCACCCCTCTCCCCCTCGCCCTCTCCCCCTCCCCCCCCTCCCCCTCACCCCTCCCCCCCCTCCCCCTCACCCCTCACCCCTCTCCCCCTCCCCCCCCTCCCCCTCCCCTGCTGGTCTATTATTGGAGTCCCTACCAAGAGCTAAATTGGAAACGCGATAATGAATCTGGGGAAGAACCCAGGCTTTCCTTCTAATCATCGCAATTAGTGGAGGTTCTGTAGAAGGAACAAGAAATTAATCCTGAGTGTTCTATAAATCTCATCTACGGTTGTCGTTGCATTTGATTTTGTCAGATGGGCCTACCAGGGTGTACAATACATGCACACGCCAAGGTTAAGGTTAGGGCTATTATTCGCGGTAAGGGTATTAGTTTTGCACAACGAAAGGAAGATCTGAGGTAGGTGGGACGAATCGTCAGAAAACTAATTCTCCGTAAGCAGGTAAAGACTGATGATAATGTGACCCTACAAAACGTACTCCCTCTGCTGAAACTCAGCTAAGCTAATAGTGTCGAAATTGCCACTTAATGTATCAACAGCTAATTGTCCTCCCTTTCTGGCAAGCACAACTTATTGTTTCCATTTACGGAGTGTCTCCTCCACAGGCGAAGTCCCGATTTCCTTGGCTGCCTCGTAACAAGCCTCGAAGGTCTCCTGATGATTCTGTGCCTACTGCTCAGCCATCTGACTCCGTTTTAGGCTTCTCTGTTCACTTCTCCTCTCCTCTTTGTCGGCAACAATAAGGATTCCTGGCGAATGCGCTGCGTGTTTATTGTGTCTTTTTGTAGATGTAAGGTCCAGTTACCAACGTGACACTAAAACAGGTGTAGTGATGGCTACTTTTGTCAGAGCCAACACTTCTTTACTTTAGCCCTTGTGCTGCCTTCGGGTCACATGACCCAAAGGTTCATAACGAACCATCGTTGTGTTTACCCAATTTTACCCAATTCAAAAACAAATAAAAACAATTTCTTTTTAACTTTCGCAATGTGGGGGGTCTGAGACAGCCCAACGGTTAAAAGAAAATGATTCACTTTGTTTTTGTATGCGGTAAAGTTGTCGCAATACGACGGTGGGTCACAATGACTGATGGGTCAGAATGGCCCGAAGATAACACAAGGGTTAACCCGAGTGAAAAAGTGTAGTCAGTACTTCAACTTTTACCAGAATCTTTTTAGACATCAGTATCTGTACTTCTACTTGAGTGAAGGATGTGTGTGCTTCTGCCACCTCTGGGGATCCCCACAGAGACCAGGTGTCTTAGCCAGCCGTACTTTGGCCCGGCTTGGTGAGGCCCAGAGAGAAGCTCCTTCAGGACCCATTAAAGCTTCACACTGGGTCTCACAGAGAGATGAGAGTTTAGGCTGGGCCAGGGACAGGGAATCCGTGGTTTTAACTAGGTCCAGAGAGATCCTGGTTGGGCCCTGTAAAAGGCAGACATCAAATCAGCAGGATTTGGGTCGAATCTCCGCTATGCTGTATAGACAGGAAGGGCTGATGTATGTTGTGACAAGGTGATAGTGGTTCAGAGTGGCCAGAATCTATATTCTTGTTATTGATTTGTACGGTTAGTTAGGGGTTGGATGGAGTAAAAGGCTTGAAAATGGTGTGCTTGCTACAAATGTGTAAGCTAACACCGTCAGGGCGTGGCACCTGGAGTTAATCACGGACCAACAGCGCACCTTACCCACCGAACATACAGTATGCTAACCACATCGCTCGCCATTATTAGTATGCAAGGTGAGCAAAGCTAGCTATTAGCATGAGGAGTCTTCTCAGCATGCTAATGGCATGGATATGTGTTCCGTGTGCCACCTGCCAGTAGGCTGGTTATCACAAACAGCTGGCTGGCCGGGCATCCACACATCACAGCTGACCCGTGGTGTGGCAATCAGTCACCATCGGCCAAGAGAGGAGTCGTTGCTCTGTGCTCGGCTAGTTATGCCTGGTTCCCTTGACGCCGGCGGAACATACGGCAAGGTCAAGCCCCCCGCCCTGGCCCTGGGTTATTTACCCACGACTGCCTCTCTGATGACGCAGAGACCAGCCATTCATCATGGCTTAGGAACTGGACCGGAGGGAGGAGGGAGGAGAGGGGAGGAAGGTGGGAGGAGGAAGGGAGGGGGAGGAGGAGGGAAGGGGGGTGAGAAGGGGCTGGCTCGGTGGAGAGGAGTTAGTGAGAGTGTGGATGAGTGTTCAAGAGAGGAGGAGATGACCAGAAACAATCCTCAGAAATAACAGATTGAGAGAGAAAAAGGGATCGCTGGAGAGAGTGTGTGGAGTTCTGTGCGGACGGTCTGGCTCCCTGCAGGCCTTACCCAAGCATCGGCGAGGCGCACAATGTGCTGTCATCACTGCGTTAGCACAAAACCCCTCAGACCAGCAACGTCTGCAATTCACTCTTCACAAACCTGTCGTTTCATTATGTTTTTACCGCCCCTCTCAGCCTCCCTCTCAGCCTCCCTCTCAGCCCCCCTCTCAGCCCCCCTCTCAGCCCCCCTCTCAGCCTCCCTCTCAGCCTCCCTCTCAGCCCCCCTCTCAGCCCCCCTCTCAGCCTCCCTCTCAGCCCCCCTCTCAGCCCCCCTCTCAGCCTCCCTCTCAGCCCCCCTCTCAGCCTCCCTCTCAGCCTCCCTCTCAGCCCCCCTCTCAGCCTCCCTCTCAGCCTCCCTCTCAGCCTCCCTCTCAGCCTCCCTCTCAGCCCCCCTCTCAGCCCCCCTCTCAGCCCCCCTCTCAGCCTCCCTCTCAGCCTCCCTCTCAGCCCCCCTCTCAGCCCCCCTCTCAGCCTCCCTCTCAGCCCCCCTCTCAGCCTCCCTCTCAGCCTCCCTCTCAGCCTCCCTCTCAGCCCCCCTATCAGCCCCCTATCAGCCCCCCTCTCAGCCCCCCTCTCAGCCTCCCTCTCAGCCCCCCTCTCAGCCTCCCTCTCAGCCTCCCTCTCAGCCCCCCTCTCAGCCTCCCTCTCAGCCTCCCTCTCAGCCCCCCTCTCAGCCTCCCTCTCAGCCTCCCTCTCAGCCTCCCTCTCAGCCTCCCTCTCAGCCCCCCTCTCAGCCTCCCTCTCAGCCTCCCTCTCAGCCCCCCTCTCAGCCTCCCTCTCAGCCTCCCTCTCAGCCTCCCTCTCAGCCTCCCTCTCAGCCCCCCTCTCAGCCCCCCTCTCAGCCCCCCTCTCAGCCTCCCTCTCAGCCCCCCTCTCAGCCTCCCTCTCAGCCTCCCTCTCAGCCTCCCTCTCAGCCCCCCTCTCAGCCTCCCTCTAAGCCTCCCTCTCAGCCTCCCTCTAAGCCTCCCTCTCAGCCTCCCTCTCAGCCTCCCTCTCAGCCTCCCTCTCCCTTCTCTTTCTTCTTTTTTCCATCCTTTTCGTTCTTATATTCTTTCTTTACTCTTCTTTCATCTATCTATCTATCTATCTCTCTTCATCGTCTCCATCTTCCCCTCTCTGTGCTTACTGTAATGGGATGACAGTGTATATTCTCGCTCTGTGTGTGATTAATGGAATGTTCCGGGCCTCTAGGGTCTCCACGGTTTCCACTGCAAGCCAGACCGTCTGAAAGACACTTCACTCAGGAAGGTGCAATTACCTCGCTTTTAGACCTCCAGTCTTCCACCCCCCTCCCACCCTCCCACCCCGCGAATCCTTCTTTTTCGTTCGCTTCGTCGATCGTCTCAACGTTGCGTAGCCACATAGCTTCTCCTGGCCTCGAGGTAGAGACCTGGACCGAGAGGCTGGTTGTTCTTCAACAGAAAGCTGGATAGTCATCGACAGGCTGGTTGTTCTTCAACAGAAAGCTGGATAGTCATCGACAGGCTGGTTGTTCTTCAACAGAAAGCTGGATAGTCATCGACAGGCTGGTTGTTCTTCAACAGAAAGCTGGATAGTCATCGACAGGCTGGTTGTTCTTCAACAGAAAGCTGGGCAGAGATGCTGCAAATGATGCAAATTGTTCGGACACACATACTCTGCATATTGATTGCGTGAAGTTTTGTGTCTCCAGCGGAGCAGACACTGCAGGGACTGAGCTAATGTCCTCGTGAGGGAGAGCCTTGAGGATATGCAAGCGCTTCGTGAAAGATGGTGCGGTGTTGTCCGTGGAGGGATGGATCCCTGCTCCCGCCCCCGGCACTGGGAGGAATGTTCTCTGTAGGTTGGCAGAATGGAGGATCTGCATGCTACATGTACCTGCATAATAACCCCAAACAACTCACACACACCGGACACATACCCCCTTCCCCACATAGTACTCCAAGGACACACACGCGTGAACACACACACACACAGTCTACAGTACATTAACTCCCAGTGGTACCCACATTACTCAGGTGACCCCAGGGACACACCCCTGCCTCACACACACAGACACACACACACATACACCCCCACACACACACCCCACACACAGACACACCCCGCCCACACACACAGACACACACACACACACACACCCCACACGCAGACCCCCCCACACGCAGACACACACACACAGACACCCCCCCACACACACACACCCCACACGCAGACACACACACACAGACACCCCCCCACACACACACACCCCACACACAGACACACACACAGACCCCCCCCCCACACACCCCACACGCAGACACACACACAGACACCCCCCCACACAGACACACCCCACACAGACACACCCCACACAGACACACCCCACACACAGACACACACCCCACACACAAACACACCACACACAGAGACACACCACTCACACAAATTCACACACAGACACCTGACTCAACAGCTTCCGAAAAGGGGTAAGGGAACACCCTCTCTGGAACCTGTTCCCATGGTAATGCAGGGGCAGGAATGTGTTTACCTGACTTTGCAAGCATGTCGATCTTAAATGCTCAAGTGTCTCTGATCCCGGATCTGCAGCTACGCGGCCTCACATGGGATGGACTGTGTTATTGCTGAATACGTAAGATTTTCAGAAATAACGCACAACCTCGAGTGTGATATTGAAGTTCTACAAGCTACATTTGTTAACAAAGAGACACCAGGTTCCGATTTGTTTGTTTATGTATGTGTTTATTTGGCTCCGCCGACACAATATAGTTCCACTCACTGGACTGGGCCTGGGCTGTTGCCAAGCAACACATAAACATTCTCCGGCATGCCAGCGACTGACAGTCGTTAACGCCAGCGGAAGGATACATGCTTAGTTAAAAGTCCTAGTGCTGCTATTGCTAAATACCAGCACACATAGAATATCTCTCGAATTACTTCGTGTTAATCTAGCAGATGCTTTTATCTAAGGTTATGCACAGGAGGTTTTTGACCTGATTTGACCTCTTGATTGGCAGTCAAATGCTCTACCACTGACCTATACTTACCCCTATCTAGTAGAAAATGTCGTACCTCTACGCGGTGTGTGGTCTGGGTGTGTGTGGTCTGCGGTGTGTGGTCTGGGTGTGTGTGGTCTGCGGTGTGTGGTCTGGGTGTGTGTGGTCTGCGGTGTGTGGTCTGGGTGTGTGTGGTCTGGGTGTGTGTGGTCTGGGTGTGTGTGGTCTGGGTGTGTGTGGTCTGCGGTGTGTGGTCTGGGTGTGTGTGGTCTGCGGTGTGTGGTCTGGGTGTGTGTGGTCTGGGTGTGTGTGGTCTGCGGTGTGTGGTCTGCGGTGTGTGGTCTGGGTGTGTGTGGTCTGGGTGTGTGTGGTCTGGGTGTGTGTGGTCTGGGTGTGTGTGGTCTGCGGTGTGTGGTCTGGGTGTGTGTGGTCTGCGGTGTGTGGTCTGCGGTGTGTGGTCTGGGTGTGTGTGGTCTGGGTGTGTGTGGTCTGGGTGTGTGTGGTCTGGGCCCGGCGTTGCGTTCACAGGGATATAGATGCAAATGGGAGCAGTTGGTGGAACCCTCTCCAGCTGGGCAGAACACTAAAAGGGTTACACTTGTTATTCACTCACTAATGATTTTGCTTTCACTTCGTCTTGCAGATTCATCTTTTTGTGTAAAGTCAGCACCCCTGCAAACTGTGAGGGTGCGTGCGTGCTTGTTAATGTGTAGGTGTGTATGGGCGTGTGTGTGCTTGTTAGTGCGTAGGTGTCTATGGATGTGTGCGTGCTTGTTAGTGTGTAGGTGTCTATGGATGTGTGCGTGCTTGTTAGTGCGTAGGTGTCTAAGGGCGTGTGTGTGCTTGTTAGTGCGTAGGTGTCTAAGGGCGTGTGCGTGCTTGTTAGTGCGTAGGTGTCTATGGATGTGTGCGTGCTTGTTAGTGCATAGGTGTCTATGGATGTGTGCGTGCTTGTTAGTGCGTAGGTGTCTAAGGGCGTGTGCGTGCTTGTTAGTGCGTAGGTGTCTAAGGGCGTGTGTGTGCTTGTTAGTGCGTAGGTGTCTAAGGGCGTGTGTGTGCTTGTTAGTGCGTAGGTGTCTATGGATGTGTGCGTGCTTGTTAATGTGTAGGTGTGTATGGGCGTGTGCGTGCTTGTTAGTGCGTAGGTGTCTAAGGGCGTGTGCGTGCTTGTTAGTGCGTAGGTGTCTAAGGGCGTGTGCGTGCTTGTTAGTGCGTAGGTGTCTAAGGGCGTGTGTGTGCTTGTTAGTGCGTAGGTGTCTAAGGGCGTGTGTGTGCTTGTTAGTGCGTAGGTGTCTAAGGGCGTGTGTGTGCTTGTTAGTGCGTAGGTGTCTAAGGGCGTGTGTGTGCTTGTTAGTGCGTAGGTGTCTAAGGGCGTGTGTGTGCTTGTTAGTGCGTAGGTGTCTATGGATGTGTGCGTGCTTGTTAATGTGTAGGTGTGTATGGGCGTGTGCGTGCTTGTTAGTGCGTAGGTGTCTAAGGGCGTGTGTGTGTGCAGATACACTCCTACCACTGAGGGAGTTGGACTTAAATCTGTGTTTGAAACGTCATTTCACCCAAGCTCAAATTAGACCTGAGGTGAACGCAAACTCAATCTTTACATTAACAAGCCTCTCACTTCTGTCTGACACGGCCTCATTCTGTCAGACGAGGTGGGGACGAAACAGGAAGTGGGTGGATGAAACAGAAAGTGGGTGGATGAAACAGAAAGTGGACGGATAAAACAGGAAGTGGGTGGATGAAACAGAAAGTGGACGGATAAAACAGGAAGTGGGTGGATGAAACAGGAAGTTGGCGGAGGAAACAGAAAGTGGGCGGAGGAAACAGAAAGTGGGCGGATGAAACAGGAAGTGGGTGGATGAAACAGGAAGTTGGCGGATGAAACAGAAAGTGGGCGGATGAAACAGGAAGTTGGCGGATGAAACAGGAAGTGGGTGGATGTAACAGGAAGTTGGCGGATGAAACAGAAAGTGGGTGGATGAAACAGGAAGTGGGTGGATGAAACAGGAAGTTGGCGGTTGAAACAGGAAGTGGGTGGATGAGAGACTCCAGCTGGGAAAGCCTTCCGGCCGTGACATTCACAGAGACACGTCTGCGTCTCGAAAGGTCACCGTTCGAGCGGAAGGTCAAGTTCCGGAAAAGGTCAGCGCTTCTTCGAAAGGGGTTGTAAACAAACCGCCGGCAGGTGTAAACAACCGAGATAGGTGATCTAATCTTCGCAGGAGAAAAGGGCTGTGTGATGATTTGGTGGCCTGCTGTGTCGGTGCCAGGTGTTGGGCGCACGTGAGGAGCGTACGGTAGGTCTGTTTCACTCCTGTTCTGTTGTGAACGTGTGTGTGAAGGATGGAAGGTCGAGCTGGTGTGTGTCAGGGAAGGTGCTGAGCTTTGAGGTCAGGCCTGCGCTTGGTTTGTTTTTACGTGACATTCACACAGGAACACCCTTCACACCGGGCCACTGCAGAATTCAACCATTTTATGCGTACTGCTTAGATGTAAAGTTTTTGGGAGCGTCTCTAAAGGTTAGGAACCTAACAGACGTATTGTAGCCTGACGAGGAGAGCCACTTTCTGAATCTGATTTAAAGCAAAAGCTTGGATCTATTTTTACACGCGACCTTTAGAAGTACATTGGAAATAGATGAGTAAGTAGCATTGTGCTGTCGTGTTTCAAATAGGAGAGAGGAAGATAAAATAAGATTATCTTTTGTTTCATAAAGGTCTTTTTGGTTTCACAGCTAATGAAATGTTTTGTTTCTATTAAAGAACAACCTTGGACAGCTTGGAATGATTGCTCTTTTACAATCAGCACCGAAGACTTTTATCCCACTCCTTCCCACCCTCTCTCTCTTATTCTCCATCTCTCTCTCTGTGTCTCTCTCTCTCCATATACCTCTCTGCCTTTAACACAAAGCAAGAAGACCGTGAGCCCAGAGTTTTTCCCCGTCAGGCTGGTAAACAAGGCTTCAAACTGTCAGTTGTGAGTGTGAGTATC